>NC_091152.1:59024023-59161444 GCF_040958095.1 Procambarus clarkii | reverse complement strand
CAAACCCCCCTACAGTTTTCAAAATATCTGGAATGTGGGAAATTTGACTCCTGAGCGTGATTTTCGAGCCGAATCATGGCTTTCTGCACCTATTTTCATTTTCAAATTACGACTTTTTATGCCAAAAATATGCCAATTACTGAAAAAAGCGATAGGTCGTATTTTGCCCAAAGCCCCCTGAAGTTTTCAAAATACCTGAAATGTCGGAAATTTGACTCTACAACCTGATTTTTTTGCCGGATTCTGACTCTGCACCTATTTTTGTTTTCAAATTACGACTTTTTATACCAAAAACTATGTCAATTACTAAAAAAAACGATAGGTCATATTTTGCCCAAAACCTCCCTGCATTTTTCGAAATATCTGAAATGTCGGAAATTTGTCTCCTGAGCATGATATTTGAGCCGAATTCCGACTCTCTCTACACCTATTTTCACTTTCAAATTACGACTTTTTATTTTGAAAATATGCCAATTACTGAAAACAGCAATGGGTCATATTTTGCCCAAACCCCCCCCCTGCAGTTTTCAAAATATCTGAAATGTCGGAAATTTGACTCTTGAGCGTGATTTTTGAGCCGAATTCTCTGACTCTTTGCACCTACTTTCATTTTTTAAATTATGAATTTTTATACCGAAAATATGCTAATAACTGAAAACGGCAATGGGTCATATTTTGCCCAAACCCCCTTGCAGTTTTCAAAATATCTGATATGTAGAAAATTTGACTCCTGAGCGTGATTTTTGAGCCGAATTCTGACCTTGCACCTATTTTCATTTTTAAGTTACGACTTTTCATACCGAAACTCTGCCAATTACTGAAAACGGCAATGGGTCATATTTTGTCCAAACCATCCTGCAGTTTTCAAAATATCTGAAATAAGGGAAATTTGACTTCTGAGCGTGATTTTTCAGCTGAATTCTGACTCTCTGCACCTATTTTAATTTTCAAATTTCGAGTTTTTATACCAAAACTATGCCAATTACTGAAAAAGCAATTTTGCCCGAACCCCCCCCCCCCTGCAGTTTCAAAATATCTAAAATGTGGGAAATTTGACTCCTGAGCTTGATTTTTGAGACGAATTCTGACTCTCTGCTCCTATTTTCATTTTCAGATTATGAAATTTTATACCGAAAATATGCCAATTACTGAAAACAGCGATGGGTCATATTTTGACATAACCCCCTTGCAGTTTTCAAAATTTCTGAAATGTGGGAAATTTGACTCCTGAGGGTGATTTTTGAGGCCGAATTCTGACTCTTTGCACCTATTTTCGTTTTCAAATTACGACTTTTTATTCTGAAACTATGCCAATTACTGAAATCGTCAATAGGTCATATTTTGCCCTAGCCCCCTCCCCCCCCCCCCCCTGGCAGTTTTCAAAATATTTGAAATGTGGGAAATTTGACTCCTGAGCGTGATTTTTGAGCCGAATTGTGACTCTCTGCACCTATTTTCATTTTCAAATTACGGCTTTTCATACCGAAACGATGGCAATTACTGAAAACGGCAATGGGTCATATTTTCCAAAAAAAAAAAAACCTGCAGTTTTCAAAATATCTGAAATGTGGGAAAATTGAATCCTGAACGTGATTTTTGAGCCGAATCTGATTCACTGCACCTATTTTCATTTTCAAATTACGAATTTTTATACCGAAACTATGCCTATTACTTAAAATGCCAATTGGTCATATTTTGCCATAACCCCCCTGCATTTTTTAAAATATCTGAAATGTGGGAACTTTCACTCCTGAGCGTGATTTTTTAGCAGAATTCTGACTCTCTGCACCTTTTTTCAAATTCAAATTACGATATTTTATACCAAAAATATGCCAATTACTGAAAACGGCTATGGAGTCAAATTTTGCCCAAACCCCCCACTGCAGTTTTCAAAATATCTGGAATGTGGGAAATTTGACTCCTGAGCGTGGTTTTCGAGCCGAATCATGGCATTCTGCACCTATTTTAATTTTCAAATTACGACTTTTTATGCCAAAAATATGCCAATTACTGAAAAGAGCGATAGGTCATATTTTGCCCAAAGCCCCCTGAAGTTTTCAAAATACCTGAAATGTCGGAAATTTGACTCTACAACCTTATTTTTTAGCCGGATTCTGACTCTGCACCTATTTTTATTTTCAAATTACGACTTTTTATACCAAAAACTATGTCAATTACTAAAAAAAACGATAGGTCATATTTTGCCCAAAACCTCCCTGCATTTTTCGAAATATCTGAAATGTCGGAAATTTGTCTCCTGAGCATGATATTTGAGCTGAATTCCGACTCTCTCTACACCTATTTTCACTTTCAAATTACGACTTTTTATTTTGAAAATATGCCAATTACTGAAAACAGCAATGGCTCATATTTTGCCCAAACCCCCCCTGCAGTTTTCAAAATATCTGAAATGTCGGAAATTTGACTCTTGAGCGTGATTTTTGAGCCGAATTCTCTGACTCTTTGCATCTACTTTCATTTTTTAAATTATGAATTTTTATACCGAAAATATGCCAATTACTGAAAACAGCGATGGGGTCATATGTTGCCCAAACCCCCCACTGCAGTTTTCAAAATATCTGGAATGTGGGAAATTTGACTCCTGAGCGTGATTTTCGAGCCGAATCATGGCTTTCTGCACCTATTTTCATTTTCAAATTACGACTTTTTATGCCAAAAATATGCCAATTACTGAAAAAAGCGATAGGTCATATTTTGCCCAAAGCCCCCTGAAGTTTTCAAAATACCTGAAATGTCGGAAATTTGACTCTACAACCTGATTTTTTAACCGGATTCTGACTCTGCACCTATTTTTATTTTCAAATTACGACTTTTTATACCAAAAACTATGTCAATTACTGAAAAAAACGATAGGTCATATTTTGCCCAAAACCTCCCTGCATTTTTCAAAATATCTGAAATGTCGGAAATTTGACTCCTGAGCATGATATTTGAGCCGAATTTCGACTCTCTCTACACCTATTTTCACTTTCAAATTACGACTTTTTATTCTGAAAATATGCCAATTACTGAAAACAGCAATGGGACATATTTTGCCCAAACCCCCCCTGCAGTTTTCAAAATATCTGAAATGTCGGAAATTTTACTCTTGAGCGTGATTTTTGAGCCGAATTCTTTGACTCTTTGCACCTACTTTCATTTTTTAAATTATGAATTTTTATACCGAAAATATGCTAATTACTGAAAACGGCAATGGGTCATATTTTGCCCAAACCCCCCTGCAGTTTTCAAAATATCTGATATGTGGAAAATTTGACTCCTGAGCGTGATTTTTGAGCCGAGTTCTGACCTTGCACTTATTTTCATTTTTAAATTACGACTTTTCATACCGAAACTCTGCCAATTACTGAAAACGGCAATGGGTCATGTTTTGTCCAAACCCCCCTACAGCTTTCAAAATATCTGAAATGTGGGAAATTTGACTCCTGAGGGTGATTTTTGAGCCGAATTCTGACTCTCTGCACCTATTTTAATTTTCAAATTTCGAGTTTTTATTCCAAAACTATGCCAATTACTGAAAAAGCAATTTGTCTTATTTTGCCCAAACCCCCCCCCCCCCTGCAGTTTCAAAATATCTGAAATGTGGGAAATTTGACTCCTGAGCTTGATTTTTGAGACGAATTCTGACTCTCTGCTCCTATTTTCATTTTCAAATTACGAATTTTTATAACGAAACTATGCCTATTACTTAAAACGGCAATTGGTCATATTTTGCCATAACCCCCCTGCATTTTTTTAAATATCTGAAATGTGGGAACTTTCACTCCTGAGCGTGATTTATTAGCAGAATTCTGACTCTCTGCACCTTTTTTCATTTTCAAATTACGACATTTTATACCGAAAATATGCCAATTACTAATAACGGCGATGGTCATATTTTGCCCAAACCCCCCTACAGCTTTCAAATATCTGAAATGTGGGAAATTTGACTCCTGAGGGTGATTTTTGAGCCGATTCTGACTCTCTGCACCTATTTTCATTTTCAAAATACGATTCTTTATACCGAAAAAATGCTAATTACTGAAAATTACGATGAGTCATTCATATTTTGCCATAACCCGCCTGCAGTTTTCAAAATAGCGGAAACGTTGCAAATTTGAATCCTGAACGTGATTTTTGAAGCCGAATTCTGACTCTCTGCATATATGTTTCATTTTCAAATTTCGACTTTTTATACCGAAACTATGCCAATTACTGAAAACAGCGATGGGTCATATTTTAACCAAACCCCCCTGCAGTTTTCAAAATATCTGAAATGTCGGAAATTTGACTCCACACCCTGATTTTGAGTCGAATTCTGACTCTCTGCACCTATTTTCAAATTCAAATTACGACTTTTTATACCGAAAATATGCCAATTACTGAAAACGGCGATGGGGTCATATTTTGCCCAAACCCCCCCACTGCAGTTTTCAAAATATCTGGAATGTGGGAAATTTGACTCCTGAGCGTGATTTCGAGCCGAATCATGGCTTTCTGCACCTATTTTCATTTTCAAATTACGACTTTTTATGCCAATTACTGAAAAAAAACGATAGGTCGTATTTTGCCCAAAGCCCCCTGAAGTTTTCAAAATGCCTGAAATGTCGGAAATTTGACTCTACAACCTGATTTTTTGCCAGATTCTGACTCTGCACCTATTTTTATTTTCAAATTACGACTTTTTATACCAAAAACTATGTCAATTACTGAAAAAAACGGTAGGTCATATTTCACCCAAAAACTTCCCTGCATTTTTCAACATATCTGAAATGTCGGAAATTTGACTCCTGAGCATGATATTTGAGCCGAATTCCGACTCTCTCTACACCTATTTTCACTTTCAAATTACGACCTTTTTATTTTGAAAATATGCCAATTACTGAAAACAGCAATGGGTCATATTTTGCCCAAACCCCCCCCTGCAGTTTTCAAAATATCTGAAATGTCGGAAATTGACTCTTGAGCGTGATTTTTGAGCCGAATTCTCTGACTCTTTGCACCTACTTTCATTTTTTAAATTATGAATTTTTATACCGAAAATATGCTAATTACTGAAAACGGCAATGGGTCATATTTTGCCCAAACCCCCTTGCAGTTTTCAAAATATCTGATATGTAGAAAATTTGACATCCTGAGCGTGATTTTTGAGCCGAATTCTGACCTTGCACCTATTTTCATTTTTAAGTTACGACTTTTCATACCGAAACTCTGCCAATTACTGAAAACGGCAATGGGTCATATTTTGTCCAAACCCCCCTGCAGTTTTCAAAATATCTGAAATGAGGGAAATTTGATTCCTGAGCGTGATTTTTTAGCTGAATTCTGACTCTCTGCACCTATTTTAATTTTCAAATTTCGAGTTTGTATACCAAAACTATGCCAATTACTGAAAAAGCAATTTGTCTTATTTTGCCCAAACCCCTCCTCCCTGCAGTTTCAAAATATCTAAAATGTGGGAAATTTGACTCCTGAGCTTGATTTTTGAGACGAATTCTGACTCTCTGCTCCTATTTCATTTTCAGATTACGAAATTTTATACCGAAAATATGCCAATTACTGAAAAACAGCGATGGGTCATATTTTGAAAAAAAAACCCTGCAGTTTTCAAAATTTCTGAAATGTGGGAAATTTGACTCCTGAGGGTGATTTTTGAGGCCGAATTCTGACTCTTTGCACCTATTTTCGTTTTCAAATTACGACTTTTTATTCTGAAACTATGCCAATTACTGAAATCGGCAATAGGTCATATTTTGCCCTAGCCTCCTCCCCCCCCCCTGGCAGTTTTCAAAATATTTGAAATGTGGGAAATTTGACTCCTGAGCGTGATTTTGAGCCGAATTCTGACTCTCTGCACCTATTTTCATTTTCAAATTACGATTTTCATACCGAAACGATGGCAATTACTGAAAACGGCAATGGGTCATATTTTGCCAAAAAAAAAACCTGCAGTTTTCAAAATATCTGAAATGTGGGAAAATTGAATCCTGAGCGTGATTTTTGAGCCGAATCTGATAATCTGCACCTATTTTCATTTTCAAATTACGAATTTTTATACCGAAACTATGCCTATTACTTAAAACGGCAATTGGTCATATTTTGCCATGACCCCCATGCATTTTTAAAATATCTGAAATGTGGGAACTATCACTCCTGAGCGTGATTTTTAGAAGAATTCTGACTCTCTGCACCTTTTTTCATTTTCAAATTACGACATTTTATACCGAAAATATGCCAATTACTAATAACGGCGATAGGTCATATTTTGCCCAAACCCCCCTACAGCTTTCAAAATATCTGATATATGGAAAATTTGACTCCTGAGCGTGATTTTGAGCCGAATTCTGACCTTGCACCTATTTTCATTTTTAAATTACGACTTTTCATACCGAAACTCTGCCAATTACTGAAAACGGCAATGGTCATATTTTGTCCAAACCCCCCTGCAGTTTTCAAAATATCTAAAATGAGGGAAATTTGACTCCTGAGCGTGATTTTTGAGCTGATTCTGAATCTCTGCACCTATTTTAATTTTCAAATTTCGAGTTTTTATACCAAAACTATGCCAATTACTGAAAAAGCAATTTGTCTTATTTTGCACAAACCCCCCCCCCCCCCTGCAGTTTCAAATATCTGAAATGTGGGAAATTTGACTCCTGAGCTTGATTTTTGAGACGAATTCTGACTCTCTGCTCCTATTTTCATTTTCAAATTACGAATTTTTATACCGAAACTATGCCTATTACTTAAAACGGCAATTGGTCATATTTTGCCATAACCCCCCTGCATTTTCAAAATATCTGAAATGTGGGAACTTTCACTCCTGAGCGTGATTTTTTAGCAGAATTCTGACTCTCTGCACCTTTTTTTCATTTTCAAATTACGACATTTTATACCGAAAATATGCCAATTACTAATAACGGCGATGGGTCATATTTTGCCCAAACCCCCTACAGCTTTCAAAATATCTGAAATGTGGGAAATTTGACTCCTGAGGGTGATTTTTGAGCCGAATTCTGACTCTCTGCACCTATTTCATTTTCAAAATACGACTCTTTATACCGAAAAAATGCTAATTACTGAAAATTACGATGAGTCATTCATATTTTGCCATAACCCCCCTGCAGTTTTCAAAATAGCGGAAACGTTGCAAATTTGAATCCTGAGCGTGATTTTTGAGCCGAATTCTGACTCTCTGCATATATTTTCATTTTCAAATTACGACTTTTTATACCGAAACTATGCCAATTACTGAAAACAGCGATGGGTCATATTTTAGCCAAACCCCCCTACAGTTTTCAAAATATCTGAAATGTCGGAAATTTGACTCCACAACCTGATTTTTTAGCCGAATTCTGACTCTCTGCACCTATTTTCAAATTCAAATTACGACTTTTTATACCGAAAATATGCCAATTACTGAAAACGGCGATGGGGTCATATTTTGCCCAAACCCCCCACTGCAGTTTTCAAAATATCTATAATGTGGGAAATTTGACTCCTGAGCGTGATTTTCGAGCCGAATCATGCTTTCTGCACCTATTTTCATTTTCAAATTACGACTTTTTATGCCAAAAATATGCCAATTACTGAAAAAAGCGATAGGTCATATTTTGCCCAATGCCAACTGAAATTTTCAAAATACCTGAAATGTCGGAAATTTCACTCTACAACCTGATTTTTTAGCCGGATTCTGACTCTGCACCTATTTTTATTTTCAAATTACGACTTTTTATTTCAAAAACTATGTCAATTACTGAAAAAAACGATAGGTCATATTTGCCCAAAACCTCCATGCATTTTTCAAAATATCTGAAATGTCGGAAATTTGACTCCTGAGCATGATATTTGAGCCGAATTCCGACTCTCTCTACACCTATTTTCACTTTCAAATTACGACTTTTTATTTGAAAATATGCCAATTACTGAAAACAGCAATGGGTCATATTTTACCCAAACCCCCCCCCCCCCCCCCTGCAGTTTTCAAAATATCTGAAATGTCGGAAATTTGACTCTTGAGCGTGATTTTTGAGCCGAATTCTCTGACTCTTTGCACCTACTTTCATTTTTTAATTATTAATTTTTATACCGAAATATGCTGATTACTGAAAACGGCAATGGGTCATATTTTGCCCAAACCCCCCTGCAGTTTTCAAAATATCTGATATGTGGAAAATTTGACTCCTGAGCGAGATTTTGAGCCAAATTCTGACCTTGCACCTATTTTCATTTTTAAATTACGACTTTTCATACCGAAACTCTGCCAATTACTGAAAACGGCAATGGGTCATGTTTTGTCCAAACCCCCCTGTAGTTTCAAAATATCTGAAATGAGGGAAATTTGACTCCTGAGCGTGATTTTTAGCTGAATTCTGACTCTCTGCACCTATTTTAATTTTCAAATTTCGAGTTTTTATACCAAAACTATGCCAATTACTGAAAATGCAATTTGTCTTATTTTGCCCGAACCCCCCCCCCCCCCCTGCAGTTTCAAAATATCTAAAATGTGGGAAATTTACGGGCTATTCATGCCCGTGCCACCTTTTGGGTGGCTTAATCTTAATCAATCAATCAATCAGTTCTATTCAGTTGTGTATTTGTAAACTAAAGTCTTTGAAAATGTAATAAGTTTTACGAAACGCGCTCGTGTCGCGTCAGACTAGAAATAAAAATGAATTTTGGAGAATTGATTTTTGATTACCTCCAACAGTGAAAAGAAATGTACGAAAGATTGAGAAAATTCGTGTTAGAATTATTAATTTTACTTGAGAGAGAGAGAGAGAGAGAGAGAGAGAGAGAGAGAGAGAGAGAGAGAGAGAGAGAGAGAGAGAGAGAGAGAGAGAGAGAGAGAGAGAGAGAGAGAGAGGGAGAGAGAGAGAGAGAGGGGAGAGAGAGAGAGAGAGAGAGAGAGAGAGAGAGAGAGAGAGAGAGAGAGAGAGAGAGAGAGAGAGAGAGAGAGAGGGAGAGAGAGAGAGGGAGAAAGAGAGTGAGAGGGGGGAGAGAGAGAGAGAGAGGAGAGAGAGAGAGAGAGAGAGAGAGAGAGAGAGAGAGAGAGAGAGAGAGAGAGAGAGAGAGAAGAGAGAGAGATAGAGAGAGAGAGAGAGAGAGAGAGAGAGAGAGAGAGGGGGGGGGGGGGAGAGAGGAGAGAGAGAGAGAGAGAGAGAGAGAGAGATGAGAGAAGAGAGAGAGAGAGAGAGGAGAGAGAGAGAGAGAGAGAGAGAGAGAGAGAGAGAGAGAGAGAGAGAGAGAGAGAGAGAGAGAGAGAGAGAGAGAGAGAGAGAGAGAGAGAGAGAGAGAGAGGGAGAGAGGGAGAGAGAGAGAGAGAGAGAGAGAGAGAGAGAGAGAGAGAGAGAGAGAGAGAGAGAGAGAGAGAGAGAGAGAGAGAGAGAGAGAGAGAGAGAAGAGACTCCCATTAACCTAATCTCACCTGAAAACCTCACCCAAGCGATCATAGCGACGCTGCTAGAACATTACCACACATCCCAAAAGCAGCCCGCCCAAATGCAGCAGCCAAACTCTGTAATCTTCTGAAAAGGGTCAATGATGCCCCGGAAAACATTCAAGCGTGGCATAATGTCCTTCTGTTTGGCAATGTATGCCTCACCGTCCCTCCAAGGAGGGACAAATCACTTGCTTCTCGGTCCTGAGGGCGATAAATGAATACCCAAGGGGGGACAACCTAGTTCGCCTGCCTCTCCGAGCAAAACACATCCACCGCAAAAATGGTAACAACAACATACCGGAAACGTACAAAATCAGAGCACAAATCACCAAGAAAATTGAAGAGGGAAATACCGCAAGTGCTATTAGTCCTCACCAGTGACGAGAAAATTGCTCCTCGAAACTCAGCCACAGCACGGGCCCTGCAAAGCAAGCACCCACCCAGAGCCCCTCAAGGCGACAACATCGTTCCGCCATCAGCCGACACCATTTCAGACCCATTAATCGTTGGTGAATATGAGGTCTACAAAGCTGCCCTTTCTTTTCCACCTGGGTCAGCAGGCGGCTTTACAGGGTTAAAAACCTCAACACATCAAGCAAATGTTAAATCCTGCGGTTGGTGATGCTGCACAAGATCTTCTTATGGAACTCACAATGTTCGTCAACATGTGCCTGGCTGGAATATACCTGAGGTCATCAGGCTCCTCTTTTTTTGTTCCTCCCTCTGTGCTCTCAAAAAGAAGGACGAAGGAATCAGGCCAATCGCTGTTGGCAACACTCTCCGACGCCTGATTGCCAAGGCTGCCACGAGGATTGTCAGCCAGCAAGCGGCTGAATTGCTGAAACCAATCCAGCTAGGATTTGGAGTCCCCCAAGGCTGTGAAGCGGCTGCCCATGCAGCACGAGCATACATCACCAACATTTCTGATGAAAAGGCCCTGTTCAAACTGGACTTTAAGAATGCCTTCAACATGGTCAGAAGAGATGCAGTACTTTGTGCCGTACATCGCCATTTCCGGCCCCTCTACCCGTTCATACTATCGTGCTACAGTGGTGAGTCAAAAGTGCTCTTTGGTGAACATGAAATCAGATCATGTGAAGGTGTTCAGCAAGGTGATACTCTTGCTCCCCTTCTTTTCTGCTTAGTCTTAAAAGAAATCACCGAAAGCTTGTCCAGCGAGTTAAACATCTGGTTTTTGGATGATGGCACTAAAGCTGGCACCGTAGACCATCTCTTGGCAGATATCAGGAAAATAAGGGAGCAAGAAGTAAACCTGGGTCGTCCTGAACCCTTCCAAGTGTGAAGTAGTCTCTTCCAACCCAGACATCGTAGCTTGAATAAGGTCTGCCTTGCCTGGAGCCCATGTCATTAGGGCTGAGAACAGCACCTTCCTTGGAGCCCCCCTCGGTTCTATCGCCATTGAGGAGATGTTGGAAATTTCCAACACTGAATACAACACTGTTGTATTCTCATTAATTATTACTAATTCTACTAATCATTGTAGTGATAAAATTAACCCAACGTAGAGTTCACATGTACTAATAATTACATCTGTACAGTAAGGCTAGAATTCTTACGTCACCCGACGCCAGTATTGCGTCAGATTCCATTGTAATAAACACATTTATATCCAATGTGCCTGAGAATTGAATTTGATTCTCCATAAACAAAAGTGTTCTGTGTGATAGCTGTTATCTAGTAAAAAAAATTAATGTCACGAGTGAATGCCCTGGAGAGACATTAATTCTTCTCCATTGTTCGTTTACTATCATAGAACTGGCAAATAATAATATTTGACTCTTCCAAATAATAAACCCGTCCTAACCCGAGCATTTCAAGCACAACCGCGAGAAATGATAATATCCATAATAAATAATTTGGTTAATAAACGCGGGACGCGGGGCGGAAGAGACGCCAGTCCACGTGTTGAAGTCTCACGAGTAGGCGTGTTCACGTGGTGCTCACGAGGAGACGCCATTACCCAGCCACCAGGGTAAACGCTATCAAATCTCCAGAAGAAAGTCGCCACTGTGAGGTGTGAAGAACCTTGCAGACAATACCTTCAACTGGTATCAGTGTCATTTACGGAACCTGTTAAATTTGGTTCTATGTAACCCCACGTGACCGGCCAGTGGAGCGCGTCAGTATCTAGGATAGACAAGTCTAGAGCCTAGGACACGACCTTCGGCAAGCCTTAACTTACACAGTGCCCATATTAGCTAAGTACCTTATCCTTGTTTGATGCATCAGATCGGGGGCGGGTTTATAGCTGGGTAGCTTGTCGTGACGACGTATAACAACTAAAAAATCACAGGTCATTATCTTTCTCTTATTATTAATATCCATTTATTGAACATAGAAATCCAGTAGTTTAATCTGTTGCTACTGGAAAACAATTGTTTTTGCAGCGTGTGTGAAGAATTCTCCGAGCTGTCATTTCCCATGTTAATCAAGTCCCAGTGTTCCATGACGAGTCCAGGAGAATCAGAGGAAGCGTCGTGACTAACTTCTAAGGAATCATCATTAAGCTAAGATTCCTTTTGTATTCCTCGAATTTATTATCTGTACTCTTTTACCTGCAGAACTCTGTTCATTGGATTAACATGTGTTTATTATGATTATTATTATTTATGTTCATAATCTATGTTCCCCTTAATGATAACGATGATGATTTCATAAATATTCATAGGATTAGATTATTATACATTGGACCTGGTGAACGAACCACACTAGTTCCTGGACGTACTGAGTTCCAGTAATACCCCCCAATGTAGGTGTTGAGGCTTTGATTCATTTAATTATACAGCCCATTAATTATTTCAATTATCATATTCTCTAGTATTTTATCCATAGTTACTGGTTCATCTAGAATTTTCTAATGATCATATTTTCTCAGTTTCCCTCTTTTACTATAAAGTGGGTGGTCCTTCGTAATTGAATTTACTATATTAATATTTAAATAATTAGAGTCAAGCCCCAAATGTCCCACAGGAGATCCTTGACAAGAAAATCGCAGACCTTAGGAGGATGGAAGACAGAATAGGTGACATCGATGCCCACGATGCTTTTATCTCCTCACCAAATGCCTATCCCTTCCGAGGCTAACCTACTTTCTGAGGTGCGCCCCATATTACGACAGCCGAAAGCTTGAAGAGTATGACCTCTTACTGAAGACCATGCTGGAAAAAGTTGTTTACCTCTCCCTCAACGAATGCCAGTGGAAACAAGCCACTCTTCCTGTTAGGCTCGGTGGCTTGGGTGTCCGCACTGCTACCCAAATTGCTGTCCCAGCCTTCCTGTCTTTCTCCTCAGCATCAGATGACCTGGTTAAGGAAATTCTACCTGACACCCTGAGTGATGTAGCGGGGATACAGGACCCCTACTATACGGAATGCGGCACGAAATGGGGTGCCATTGCAGACCCAGCATTCAGACCAGCCATGCCGAAAGCCAAGAAACAATCCAGTTGGGACAGCCCCATTGTAGACAAAGAAGCCACAGCTTTGCTGGAGGCAGCAACAACCCCCAGTGATCGTGCACGCCTCACAGCTGTGCAGGCTCCCCATGCAGGGGACTTCCTTTTGGCAGTCCCTATGTCTGCGACAGGCACACGTCTTGATCCGCAGGAGCTCTGTATTGCAGTCGCTCTCCGTCTTCTGCCCCTATCCACACTGTTCATAGGTGTATTTGCGGCGAGGCAGATGCTGACGAATATGGATTGCATGGCCTGCACTGTGGAAAATCTGGTGGTTGGCACACTAGACACGACAAAGTCAATGACATCATTAAAAGAAGCCTTGCCTCTGCTCAGTGTCCAGCCGAGAGAGATCCCCGCAACCTACTGAACCGTGACTCTGTTAGCTTTGCCGGCCGACCAGACGGAATCACTCTGCGACCGTGGAAGGGTGGCAGACAGTTGGCATGGGACTATACTTGTGTATCCACCCTGGCAACCACATACATCAACCTCTCTGCCGGCACAGCAGGAGCCGCGGCGACACGCAGAGAAAGAGACAAGTCAGTCAAGTACAGGCAATTAGATCATCGGTACAACTTCGTTCCAATAGGGTCTGAGACCCTAGGCCCATGGGGAGAGAGTGCAAGAAGGTTTCTTAAGGATCTTGGTTCCAAGCTCATTGACACCACAAGAGACCCTAGAGCAGCAAGTTTTCTCTTTCAGTGCCTCAGTGTCGCGATCCAAAGGGGGAATGCTCGCTGCATCCTCGGTTCCTGCCCGGCGTCGGAGGAGTTCGAGGAAATCTATAGCCTCTAGGAAGCGAACTTTTTAGTGTCTTCTTATTGTTAATTTTTTGCATAAAATCAGATATGTAACTGTATAACCTTGCATAATAAAGTGTACACCATAAAAAGGGGGGTGGTAGGAGAAGCGAACACTCTTATGTATTCAGAGTTAATGGCAAGTTTTTCCCTGAATGCTCTGTGTTCCCTTCTCTGAGGCTGTGGGTCCCTATAATTGCACCAGAGGTGGTACCCCCCCCCCTATATATATATATATATATATATATATATATATATATATATATATATATATATATATATATATATATATATATATATATATTATATATATATATATATTATATATATATTATATATATACGAAAGTACTAAAGGAAATTCCTGCTTCAATTTTTCTCCGTGGTCTGACACTGTCACATTTTTAATCACGTGTTTATTTTTCGTGATTTACACACACACACACACATTATATATATATATATATATATATATATATATATATATATATATATTATATATATATATATATATATATATATATATATATATATATATAAACGAACAAGTCTGAATGGTCCCCAGGCATACATGCAACTGAAAAACTCACACCCCAGAAGTGACTCGAACCCATACTGCCAGTAGCACTATGCAACTGGTGTACAGGGCAACTTCTGTCCGGTCGTGATGGTCGAGTGGATTCATCTTTGTACCGTTTATGTAGCTCCTTTTTGTAACCAAGTTTAAATAAAACAAATATACATGTATATTTACTAAAGAGTGGGGGGAGAGAGATAGAGAGAGAGAATGAGAGAGAGAATTAGAGGGAGAGAGAGAGAATGGGAGAGAGAGAATGGGAGAGAGAGAGAGAGAGAGAGAGAGAGAGAGAGAGAGAGAGAGAGAGAGAGAGAGAGAGAGAGAGAGAGAGAGAGAGAGAGAGAGAGAGAGAGAGAGAGAGAGAGAGAGAGAGAGAGAGAGAGAGAGAGAGAGAGAGAGAGAGAGCCTTATAAAGGTAGCCTCATCCTAGTCACGTTTCTCACACGCCTGGGAGCTGAATTTTCCAATATCACATGACCGAGTTTCAGGAGACTGGCAGTTGAAGGAGTCGAAGACTGGAACTGGCGCTTCTTGGAGCGTAAGTTTCTTAAGTAACCACTTTGGATGAAGCAGTGGAGTAGTGTTCCTTGGTAAAGATAAACAACATATAACAAAAACAGTTAAACATTCAAAATTAAATATAACAGCTATACTGATTTCGTAAAAAAAATATATTATATAAATGTTGTACCTAATAGCCAGAACGCACTACTTGGCCTACTATGCAGGGCCCAATTTGCCTAATAAGCCAACTTTTCCTAAAGTTATATATTTTTATAATTTTTTCTTATGAAATGATAAAGCTTTTCATCACAATATATTTGAATTATTTTTTTGAATTTGCATATATATAGAAACTTGTTCAGTACAAATTATAGTTATACTGTTACACATGCACATTAACCTCGATGGAAAAAAAACACGAAAGTTTTCTGTAATATTAACATCCGCTTCTACTCTCATGTGTTAGTGGTAACTGTCACTCCGTGGAGTTGCTTATCTTGGTTAATATACTAGGCACTACTCCAGTAATACTTCCTCTATAAATGTAATGGTGAGTACGTGTAATAGATATGTATTCAGTGCTGCTCGGGTAGCCCCCACCCCCCTCACCACTTAAAAAAGGTTATGCCATGGAGGCCAACTTGGACAGCACCGTCCACCGATTTCATGGGAGTCACTATGGGAGTCGACCCATCTTAAAGAGGCAATGGATTCTACCCTCATCCGCCTACGACAGTCCCCTTCCCCTGCACCATTCACCCTACAAAGATGGGCAAGGCTTGCCTCAATCGTCTGGCCTCAAACTCTGGACAGACAGACATACTCCAAGGGAAACAGATACAGGAATACATGTTGGCAAAGTGTTGTAGTGTATCACTGTAATTGTAAAGTTTGGCTTTAAACCAAACCACTTGAAGTTATACAACTATTGTATTAAATGAGTCTCGGTGTGGCTGCCGTGGGGTGAGGACGTGTTGCCTGACCTCTCCAGTAGCTGGTGGAAGTTTGCTAGTGTGGCTGGCAGGGGGTGTGCGTGACTCTGCCCGCCTGGTCAGTGCAGACGGGGATTGCAGGATGGGGGTACCTCTTCCCCCCTGTAGTGCGGGCTTAGTCTGTGGACCTCGAGTTTTCTGGCCGTCCTGATTATCCTGAGGTGGAGCTTGTGTTGTGTGAGATGCTTCGTATCCCTGCTTCTTCTCAAGAAGAAGATCCCTGTGGTGGACGTTTATGACGTCGAGTTGGTGACTGCGCATCGGGCTATTCTCAAGTTCACAGAAGAGGTGGAGTATTGCGAGTTTCTCCGTCGCTACGAGGGGCGGACCTTCCCCCTGCCAGACGGTGTGGGCACTGTGACCCTCTCCAATCGTACTGGTGTCCTCATTTATGTCAGTGTTCATGGAACGCCCTTGGAGTATCCGGAGGGACTGCTGCTGTGTTACTTCGGCCAGTTTGGCGCCGTTGTTAGTGTGCAGTTCTCCTGCTCTCCTAGGGAATGCTCAAGGGTTTGCAGACGAACATTCGCACCTGGGAATGCGACTACGATCGGACGTTCCATCCTCCAGGAGGCTCCTGGGATACGACATTCAGGTCTTTTATGCCAGCCAGCCTAGGACGTGTTATCGTTGTAGTATTTTGGGTCATCAGGCTGCTGGGTGCTCTGCACCTGCCATCGCGCCCGTGAACCTCTTCCAGGTGGAGGATTTCCCGCCGCTACCTGGTGGGGAGGATTCCGTAGGTGAGGATGTGGACGTCTTGTTAGCTGATGCGGCTCCCCCTGCGTCGCCCGGTGGCCATCCGAATGTTGCTGCCCTCCTCCGGGTGTTGCAGTGCTGTCGGCTGTTCTTCCTGCTCCTGTCGCTGCCCCAGCTGCTCCCGTGGGTGTTCCGGGTGGTCTATGTAAGGCGTCGACGTCGTCTTTTTCCTCGTCTCCTGCTGCTGAGCCTAGCCCTGCCTCGTGCCCCGGCTGTGCTGGGGTAGCTGTGTAGCCAACTGCTGTGTGTGGCCTGGTTCCCCCCGTGGTAGAGGCTGCTACCGTTCTGCGTCGGTTCGTCAGGCTGGTGATGCCCGTGTTTCTGGGTCCGCCTCCGGCACTGACGATGTCCCCAGGCAGAAGCGTTCGTCTTCTGCCTGGGAAGATGTGGGTGACTTCAATGACTGTGAGTCTTCGGGTGTCGATGGAGTGGTTCCGGATGCGTCGCAGTCTGTGCAGTTGTTGGTGGCGGAGGTTCATTTGCCTGTTGATGCCGGTGCCAGTGTTTCCTAATGTGCCTTCTGCTTTTTCTCCACCAGGGGGCTCTCCACAGTGGGGGGTGGTGACTTCACCTGCCGTGGATAGTGTAGATGCTGGTGCAGGCCGTGGCCTGGTGGTGAAATTGGAAAAGGATGCTCTTCGGAAGGGTACCCTGTCGGTGCCTGGTTGTGTGGACGTTGTCGCGGGTGCCCGTGTGGTGTTGCCCTCTGCCACTCCGTTTCCCGTGCGGATATGTGTTGGGGTCCCGGAGGATGTGTTGCCGTCGTTTGTGATGCTGCCGGGTCACTGGCAAAGGATTGCCAAGTTTTCGTCGTCTGAGAATGTGGTGACCTTTCGTGCTGTGAGGCTTCCCTTAGTGTGGGGGGGGGGGGCGTGGCGACCGTTACCCTCGGATGTAATACCATTTGGGTCCCCAGTTTCGCGGGTCTTTGTTTCCGAGGTTCCGGATGCAATGCGTTCCCCGGTGGATGAGGACGACACTTTGAGGTGGTTGAACTGGGAGGCGTTCAGTGTGAGGTTCCCGAGAGACAAATTTCCAGGAAAGTATGTGTGTTGATGTACCCTGTATGCGCTTGTTTGTGTGATGTTAAGTGCCCCTATGGCTGCTTGCTTGTCCTTGCCTGGTTTTGTTCAAATTTTTATGTTTTGATGATGTTGTTTTTATCCATGTTATATGTATTTAATTTTTTGTTTTTCGTTGTATGTAATTTATTTCATGTGTTCATGTGCTAGTGCCTCTCCATTTGTAATTAACGAGGCTGATGCCTTGTTTTCCCTTATCCTGTTCCTGTGATTACGTTATTGGGTTGGGGTTTTGGGTATTTTGTATTGTACTTTTGTAATGTGATTTTGTGTTGTATTTTTTTATTGTTGTATACTGTGTCTGTCATGCGATGTGCTTGTTATTTCTGGTGTATTGTTGTCGGCCCTTCAGGCCGGTGTATTTGTGCTTTACTATGTTTAGTTGTTTTGCGTTTTTGTCTTTGTTTTATTGTATTTAATTGCATGCTTGCATGTAAAAATAAAAATAAAACTATTGTATTAAAAATTAATTGAGGTTGAATCATCGTAGAACTGCTTCTTCTCTTACTTCCACAATTTGCAAGGTAACAATGTGAGACAAAAATATTACAATTACGTAGCTTAATGTGAGTGAAAGTTAAATTACAATGAGGCCATTAACAGGACAATTAACGTCCCGCCAACTTGGCCGCTCGACAACGGCGGCCAAGTTAGGAGAATATAACGTCTTGGTAACGAGGTTAATCTGCTGTTAATTATCATATAGCGAGTAACGAGGCTGAAAACGCTAACTTTACTAATTAGTTAAGACACTAAGTAGTCGTCCTCATTCTTCCTATCTCCGTCCTCACTTCTCTCACCCCCATGCTCTCCTCACACCTCCCCTCATAGTTATCACTTTCCTCTCAGTTATCACTGTCCTCAGACTCACCTCACAGTTATCACTGTCCACAGACTCACCTCACAGTTATCACTGTCCATAGACTCACCTCACAGTTATCACTGTCCACAGACTCACCTCACAGTTATCACTGTCCTCAGACTCACTCCCCTCACAGTTATCACTGTCCTCAGACTCACTCCCCTCACAGTTATCACTGTCCTCAGACTCACCTCACAGTTATCACTGTCCTCAGACTCCCCTCACAGTTATCACTGTCCTCAGACTCACCTCACAGTTATCACTGCCCACAGACTCACCTCACAGTTATCACTGTCCACAGACTCACCTCACAGTTATCACTGCCCACAGACTCCCCTCACAGTTATCACTGCCCACAGACTCACTCCCCTCACAGTTATCACTGCCCACAGACTCACCTCACAGTTATCACTGTCCTCAGACTCACCTCACAGTTATCACTGCCCACAGATTCACCTCACAGTTATCACTGTCCACAGACTCACCTCACAGTTATCACTGTCCACAGACTCCCCTCACAGTTATCACTGTCCTCAGAAGCCTCACAGTTATCACTGTCCTCAGACTCACCTCACAGTTATCACTGTCCACAGACTCACCTCACAGTTATCACTGTCCACAGACTCACCTCACAGTTATCACTGCCCACAGACTCACTCTCCTCACATGTGTGTACTCACCTAGTTGAGCTTGCAGGGGTTGAGCTCTAGCTCTTTGGTCCCGCCTCTCAACTGTCAATCAACTGGTGTACAGATTCCTGAGCCTACGGGGCTCTATCATATCTACATTTGATACTGTGTATAGAGTCAGCCTCCACCACATCACTGCCTAATGCATTCCATCTGTTAACTACTCTGACACTGAAAAAGATCTTTCAAACGTCTCTGTGGCTCATTTGGGTACTCAGTTTCCACCTGTGTCCCCTAGTGCGTGTACCACCCGTGATAAACTGTTTATCCTTATCTACCCTGCCAAATCCTCTGAGAATTTTATAGACAGTGATCATGTCTCCCTAAACTCTTCTGTCTTCTAGTGTCGTGAGGTTTTGTTCCAGTAATCTTTCCTCGTAGTTCATACCTCTCAACTCGGGGACTAGCCTGGTGGCATACCTCTGAACCTTTTCTAACTTCGTTTTGTGTTTGACCAGATGTGGACTCCATGCTGCAGCCGCATATTTCAGTATTGGTCTGACATATGTGGTATACATGGTTCTGAATGATTCCTTACACAAGTTTCTGAAGACAGTTCTCATGTTCGCCAGTCTTGCATACGCCGCTGATGTTATCCTTTTGATGTGGGGTTCAGGGAACAGGTCTGGTGTGATATCAACCCCCAGATCTTTCTCTCTTCCTGACTCCTGAAGGATTTCTCCTCTCAGCTGGTTCCTTGTGTTTGGCCTCCTGCTCACTACACCTATCTTCATCACTTTGCACTTCCTCGAGTTAAACTCTAGTAGCTATTTGTTGAACCATTCCTTCACTCTGTCCAGGTCATCCTATAGCCTCTTGCTCTCCTCTGTCTTAATCCTTCTCATAATTTTAGCATCATCAGCAAACAACGAGAAGAATGAGTCTATACCTTATGAAAGATCAGTTAATTATATCAGAAGTAAGTTTGGTCCCAGTACAGAACCCTGTGGTCCGAGTACAGAACCCTGTGGTCCGAGTACAGAACCCTGTGGTCCGAGTACAGAACCCTGTGGTCCGAGTACAGAACCCTGTGGTCCGAGTACAGAACCCTGTGGTCCGAGTACAGAACCCTGTGGGACGAGTACAGAACCCTGTGGTCCGAGTACAGAACCCTGTGGTCCGAGTACAGAACCCTGTGGTCCGAGTACAGAACCCTGTGGTCCGAGTACAGAACCCTGTGGTCCGAGTACAGAACCCTGTGGTCCGAGTACAGAACCCTGTGGGACGAGTACAGAACCTTGTGGTCCGAGTACAGAACCCTGTGGTCCGAATACAGAACCCTGTGGTCCGAGTACAGAACCCTGTGGTCCGAGTACAGAACCCTGTGGGACGAGTACAGAACCCTGTTGTCCGAGTACAGAACCCTGTGGTCCGAGTACAGAACCCTGTGGTCCGAGTACAGAACCCTGTGGGACGAGTACAGAACCCTGTGGTCTGAGTACAGAACCCTGTGGTCCGAGTACAGAACCCTGTGGGACGAGTACAGAACGCTGTGGTCCGAGTACAGAACCCTGTGGGACGAGTACAGAACCCTGCGGTCCGAGTACAGAACCCTGTGGGACGAGTACAGAACCCTGTGGGAAGAGTACAGAACCCTGTGGGACGAGTACAGAACCCTGTGGGACGAGTACAGAACCCTGTGGGACGAGTACAGAACCTTGTGGGACGAGTACAGAACCCTGTCGTCCGAGTACAGAACCCTGTGGGACGAGTACAGGACCCTGTGGGACGAGTACAGGACCCTGTGGGACGAGTACAGGACCCTGTGGGACAAATACAGAACCCTGTGGGACGAGTACAGGACCCTGTGGGACGAGTACAGAACCCTGTGGGACGAGTACAGAACCCTGTGGGACGAGTACAGGACCCTGTGGGACGAGTACAGAACCCTGTGGGACGAGTACAGAACCCTGTGGGACGAGTACAGAACCCTGTGGGACGAGTACAGGACCCTGTGGGACGAGTACAGGACCCTGTGGGACGAGTACAGGACCCTGTGGGACGAGTACAGAACCCTGTGGGACGAGTACAGGACCCTGTGGGACGAGTACAGAACCCAGTGGGACGAGTACAGGACCCTGTGGGACGAGTACAGAACCCTGTGGGACGAGTACAGGACCCTGTGGGACGAGTACAGGACCCTGTGGGACGAGAACAGGACCCTGTGGGACGAGTACAGAACCCTGTGGTCTGAGTACAGAACCCTGTGGTCCGAGTACAGAACCCTGTGGGACGAGTACAGAACGCTGTGGCCCGAGTACAGAACCCTGTGGGACGAGTACAGAACCCTGTGGTCCGAGTACAGAACCCTGTGGGACGAGTACAGAACCCTGTGGGAAGAGTACAGAACCCTGTGGGACGAGTACAGAACCCTGTGGGACGAGTACAGAACCCTGTGGGACGAGTACAGAACCTTGTGGGACGAGTACAGAACCCTGTCGTCCGAGTACAGAACCCTGTGGGACGAGTACAGGACCCTGTGGGACGAGTACAGGACCCTGTGGGACGAGTACAGGACCCTGTGGGACAAATACAGAACCCTGTGGGACGAGTACAGGACCCTGTGGGACGAGTACAGAACCCTGTGGGACGAGTACAGAACCCAGTGGGACGAGTACAGGACCCTGTGGGACGAGTACAGGACCCTGTGGGACGAGTACAGAACCCTGTGGGACGAGTACAGGACCCTGTGGGACGAGTACAGGACCCTGTGGGACGAGAACAGGACCCTGTGGGACGAGTACAGAACCCTGTGGGACGAGTACAGGACCCTGTGGGACGAGTACAGGACCCTGTGGGATGAGAACAGGACCCTGTGGGACGAGTACAGGACCCTGTGGGACAAGTACAGAACCCTGTGGGACGAGTAAAGAGCCAAAGCTCAACCCCGCAGGCACATCTAGGAGAGTACAGAGCGGTGGTGACAGCAGCCAGCTGGTGACAGCAGCCAGCTGGTGACAGCAGCCAGCTGGTGACAGCAGCCAGCTGGTGAAAGCAGCCAGCTGCCCGTACACCACCCGAGGGTCAACTCCTGCCCCGCCGCCTCCTCCTCCTACCTGATGGGCTGATTTCCCAAGTGATCGCTTCAAGACCTGAAGGTCTGAGTATGTCCCTCCCCACACTCTGCCCCACACTCTGACCCACACTCTGCCCCACACTCTGCCCCACACTCTGCCCCACACTCTGACCCACACTCTGACCCACATTCTGCCACACACACTCTGCCACACACTCTGACCCACACTCTGCCCCACACTCTGACCCACACTCTGCCCCACACTCTGACCCACACTCTGACCCACACTCTGACCCACACTCTGACCCACACTCTGCCCCACACTCTGACCCACACTCTGACCCACACTCTGACCCACACTCTGCCCCACACTCTGACCCACACACTGCCCCACACTCTGCCCCACACTCTGCCACACACTCTGTCACAATCTCTGCCCCACACTCTGACCCACATTCTGACCCTCACTCAGACACACACTCTGCCCCACACTCTGACCCACACTCTGCCCCACACTCTGACCCACACTCTGCCCCACACTCTGCCCCACACTCTGCCCCACACTCAGACCCACACTCTGCCCCACACTCTGCCCCACACTCTGACCCACACTCTGCCCCACACTCTGCCCCACACTCTGACCCACACTCTGCCCCACATTCTGCCACACACACTCTGCCACACACTCTGACCCACACTCTGACCCACACTCTGACCCACACTCTGCCCCACACTCTGACCCACACTCTGCCCCACATTCTGCCACACACTCTGCCCCACACTCTGACCCACACTCTGCCCCACACTCTGACCCACACTCTGCCCCACACTCTGACCCACACTCTGCCCCACACTCTGCCCCACACTCTGCCCCACACTCAGACCCACACGCTGACCCACACTCTGACCCACACTCTGACCCACACTCTGCCCAACACTCTGCCACACACTCTGCCCCACACCCTGACCCACACTCTGACCCACACTCTGCCCCACACACAGACACACACTCTGCCACACACTCTGCCCCACACTCTGACCCACACTCTGCCCCACACTCTGCCCCACACTCTGACCCACACTCTGCCCCACACTCTGCCCCACACTCTGACCCACACTCTGACCCACACTCTGACCAACACTCTGCCCCACACTCTGACCCACACTCTGCCCCACACTCTGCCCCACACTCTGACCCACACTCTGCCCCACACTCTGCCCCACACTCTGCCCCACACCCTGCCCCACACTCTGCCCCACACTCTGACCCACACTCTGCCCCACACTCTGCCCCACACTCTGACCTACACTCTGCCCCACACTCTGACCCACACTCTGCCCCACATTCTGCCACACACACTCTGCCACAAACTCTGACCCACACTCTGACCCACACTCTGACCCACACTCTGGCCCACACTCTGACCCACACTCTGCCCCACATTCTGCCACACACTCTGCCCCACACTCTGCCCCACACTCTGCCCCACACTCTGACCCACACTCTGACCCACACTCTGCCCCACACTCTGCCCCACACTCTGACCCACACTCTGCCCCACATTCTGCCACACACACTCTGCCACACACTCAGACCCACACTCTGACCCACACTATGCCCCACACTCTGTCCCACAATCTGACCCACACTCAGACACACACTCTGCCCCACATTCTGCCCCACACTCTGCCCCACACTCAGACCCACACTCTGACCCACACTCTGCCCCACACTCTGCCCCACAATCTGACCCACACACTGCCCCACACTCTGCCCCACACTCTGCCCCACACTCTGACCCACACTCTGACCCACACTCTGACCCACACTCTGACACACACACACTCTGCCCCACACTCTGCCCCACACTCTGCCCCACACCCTGCTCCACACTCTGCCCCACACTCTGACCCACACTCTGACCCTCACTCTGCCCCACACTCTGACCCACACTCTGACCCACATTCTGCCCCACACCCTGCCCCACACTCTGCCCCACACTCTGCCCCACACCCTGCCCCACACTCTGACCCACACTCTGCCCCACACCCTGCCCCACACTCTGACCCACACTCTGCCCCACACTCAGACACACACTCTGCCCCACATTCTGCCCCACACTCTGCCCCACACTCAGACCCACACTCTGACCCACACTCTGCCCCACACTCTGACCCACACTCTGCCCCACACCCTGACCCACACTCTGACCCACACTCTGCCCCACACTCTTCCCCACACTCTGCCCCACACTCTGCCCCACACTCAGACACACACCCTGCCCCACACTCTGACCCACACTCTGCCCCACACTCAGACACACACTCTGCCCCACATTCTGCCCCACACTCTGCCCCACACTCAGACCCACACTCTGCCCCACACCCTGACCCACACTCTGACCCACACTCTGCCCCACACTCTTCCCCACACTCTGCCCCACACTCTGCCCCACACTCAGACACACACTCTGCCCCACACTCTGCCCCACACTCTTCCCCACACTCAGACCCACACGCTGACCCACACCCTGCCCCACACTCTGACCCACACTCTGACCCACACTCTGCCCCACACCCTGCCCCACACTCAGACCCACACGCTGACCCACACACTGCCCCACACTCTGCCCCACACTCTTCCCCACACTCTGCCCCACACTCAGACACACACTCTGCCCCACACTCTGCCCCACACTCTGCCCCACACTCAGACCCACACGCTGACCCACACCCTGACCCACACTCTGACCCACACTCTGCCACACACTCTGCCCCACACTCTGCCACACACTCTGCCCCACACCCTGACCCACACTCTGACCCACACTCTGACCCACACACAGACACACACTCTGCCCCACACTCTGCCCCACACTCAGACCCACACTCTGCCCCACACTCTGACCCACACTCTGACCCACACTCTGCCCAACACTCTGCCACACACTCTGCCCCACACCCTGACCCACACTCTGACCCACACTCTGACCCACACTCTGACCCACACTCTGCCCTACACACAGACACACACTCTGCCACACACTCTGCCCCACACTCTGACCCACACTCTGACCCACACTCTGCCCCACACTCAGACACACACACTCTGCCCCACACTCTGCCACACACTCTTACACACACTCTTCCCCACACTCTGACACACACTCTGACCCACACTCTGACCCACACTCTGAAACACACTCTGACCCACACTCTGACTCACACTCTGACCCGCACTCTGCCCCACACTCTGCTCCACACTCTGCCCCACACTCTGCCCCACACTCTGCCCCACACTCTGCCCCACACTCTGCCCCACAATCTGACCCACACACTGCCCCACACTCTGCCCCACACTCTGACTCACACTCTGACCCGCACTCTGCCCCACACTCTGCTCCACACTCTGCCCCACACTCTGCCCCACACTCTGCCCCACACTCTGCCCCACACTCTGCCCCACACTCTGCTCCACACTCTGCCCCACACTCTGCCCCACACTCTGCCCCACACTCTGACCCACACTCTGCCCCACACTCTGCCCCACACTCTGCCTCACACTCTGCCCCACACTCTGCCCCACACTCTGACCCGCACTCTGCCCCACACTCTGCTCCACACTCTGCCCCACACTTTGCCCCACACTCTGCCCCACACTCAGATTCAGATTCAGATTCAGATTCAGATGTTTATTCAGGTAAGGTATATACATACAAGTGATGTTACATTAATGGATTGATATATAGATAGAGCTAGTACATACAATGCCTAAAGCCACTATTACGCAATGCGTTTCGGGCAAGAAAAACATTAATATCTAGAACTTAATACTAATTGAGCATAAAGAATAAAAAGTGTTGAGAACAAATACAAATAAAGATAAAAAAAAAAAGGGGGAATATGACTGAAAAAGCAGCACAAATACAATAGGTTGACAAACAGTGTTGATTAAAAAAAAAGAAAATAACGGACATGGGTTGACAATAGAGGAGTGAGGTAGGTTACAGGGAATTTATTAGGTAGTGTTTAGTTTTTATCTTAAACTGGTTGAGAGAGGTACTGTCTTTAACATGGTTGGGAAGGTCATTCCACATTCTGGGCCCCTTGATTTGTAGAGCATTTCTGGTTTGATTAAGTCGTACTCTAGGAATATCAAAACTTTATTTATTTCTGGTGTGGTGCTCATGGGTTCTGTTACAACCTTCTATGAAGCTTTTGAGATCAGGATTGGCATTACAATTTAGCGTTTTGTATATGTATAGTACACATGAGAGAATGTGCAGTGACTTAATGTCTAACATATTCAGGGATTTGAATAGGGGTACCGAGTGATGTCTGGGGCCAGAATTGGATATTGTCCTAATAGCAGCTTTGTGTTGAGTAATTAGAGGACGTAAATGATTTTGGGTAGTAGAGCCCCAAGCACAAATACCATAGTTGAGATATGGATAGATAAGGGAGTAATAGAGAGTCACCAGGGCAGGGCGTGGTACATAATATCTGATCTTAGAAAGAATGCCCACAGTTTTTGAAACTTTTTTAGATATGTTTAGAATGTGTCCCTGGAAATTCAGCTTGTGGTCAATGAGAATGCCAAGGAATTTGCCATCGAATTTGTTACAAATTTGGGTATTGTTTATTTTGAGATTTATTTGATTAGAGGATTTATTGCCAAACAGAATATAGAAAGTTTTGTCAATGTTAAGGGTGAGTTTGTTGGCAGTTAGCCACAGATGGACTTTATTTAGCTCAGTATTTACTGTGGCATTTAGAGCAAGGGGATCAGGACTGGAGTAAATGAAGGTTGTGTCGTCAGCAAATAGGATTGGTTTGAGGTGTTGGGAGGCATTTGGAAGGTCATTAATGTAGATGAGAAAGAGGAGAGGGCCAAGTATGCTGCCCTGGGGAACACCAATGTTGATGGGTAGGGTGGGAGAAATTGTATTATTCACAGAAACACATTGGAGCCTGTCAGTAAGGTAGGATTTGAGGTATTGTAGGGAGTGTCCTCTGACACCATAATGATGTAATTTAAGAAGAAGGTTTTGGTGGTTGACAGTATCGAAAGCTTTACGCAGGTCCACAAATAACCCAACAGGGAACTCATTTTTATCAAGAGCTGTATGAATCGAGTTAAGCATACTAATAAGTGCATCGTTAGTGCTTTTTTTGGGCCTGAAGCCATATTGGCAAGGGCTAAGTATATTGAGTTTGGCTAGATATGAGTAAAGCTGCTTATAGATTAGTTTTTCAAAATTTTTTGACAAGTTTGGCAGGATTGATATAGGTCTGTAGTTGTTAACATCTGTGAGATCACCACATTTGTGGACAGGCGTTACTCTCGCTTTTTGTAGAATATCTGGAAAGGTTTGGAGTTCAAGTGACTTGTTGAAGAGCAAAGCAATAGCAGGGGCTAAAGATCTGGAGGCTTTTTTGTAGATTAAAGTTGGTATCTCCTCAAGGGCACCAGACTTGGTTTTAAGGGAAAGGATTATGTCATTGACGTCAATGGAATTAATAGGCTTTAGGTACAGAGACTGGGGATAGTTCCCTGTCAGATAGTCCTTAATGTCAGTACTGGAAGATGGAATATCATTAGCAAGGGATGAACCAATGGAAGAGAAGAACCTATTGAACTCAATAGCAGAATCAGAGGCTGAAAGCTGACCATCGTTATTAGACAGGAGAGTCGGTTTGTTATTTAAAGACTTCTTTGATCCCAATATTTGTGAAATTGTTCTCCATGTTTGTTTAATGTTGCTCTTTATTTGGGCAAATTTATCTTCGTAGTACTTAGTTTTGGCTCGTCTAATTATCTTAGATAGCAATAATGAGTAATTCTTTGAGAATTCTTTGGAGACAATCCCTAACCTATACTTTTTCTCAAGGTCATGTTTTTTATTAATAGATTTAAGTATTCCCTTTGTAAGCCAGGGATTGTTAAGCCTTTTGGTTGTGACTTGTTTTGTAAGCATAGGACAGTGGGTATTATAAAGGCTAAGAGTTGTTTGTAGAAAAGATTGCACTGCTAGGTTGATGTCCCCTATGTTACCTAGCTCGGACTCCCAGTTGACATTATCAGCAGCAGTTATAAAATTGTTTATAGCAGTTTCATTGTGCAGCCTAAAGCTTAACTCCCTTGTTTCTAGAGGTGGTTTGCTAATGTTAGTTAAGAGAAATGTGGGGTAATGGTCTGTAGTGCTATCGGTGATTATACCTGAAGTAAGCGGAGAGGTTATATTTGTCCAGATGTGATCTAGAGTCGTGGCAGTGCTATCAGTGATTCTAGTAGGTCTAGTGATTAAGGGTATGAGGAAGCAGGAATTCATACAGTTGAGGAAGCTAACAGCAGTAGGGTGTTCTGGCTCGCAGAGGTCAATATTAAAGTCCCCTGCGATAATTAGGTGGTTTTTGTTCAGTCTGTTATCAAGTATTAGATTTCTAAGGTTTGAGTTGAATTCGGACACATCAGTGTTAGGAATTCTTTAAACTGCACCCACAGACAGGATAGACTCGGCACCCTTGACTCTGAAGCTGGCGAAGATATACTCCCCATAGCAGTCTCTAGTTCTAATTTCTTTTAAGCATGTTAGTTCTTGGTGGTAGTAAAGAGCAGTGCCACCACCTCTCTGAAGTTGACGACAGTTGTGGATTGCTGAGTAGTTAGGCATGTTAAAGAGTTGAGTAGTATCATCTTTCAACCATGTTTCAGTAAGTATAATAAAAGAGAAATTGTTGTCAATTTCCCACACTCTGCCCCACACTCTGCCCCACACTCTGCCTCACACTCTGACCCACACACTGCCCCACACTCTGCCCCACACTCTGACACACACACACTCTGCCCCACACTCAGACCCACACGCTGACCCACACTCTGACCCACACTCTGCCCCACACTCTGCCACACACTCTGACCCACACTCTGACCCACACTCTGCCCCACACTCTGCCACACACTCTGCCCCACACCCTGACCCACACTCTGACCCACACTCTGCCCCACACACAGACACACACTCTGCCACACACTCTGCCCCACACTCTGACACACACTCTGACCCACACTCTGCCACACACTCTGCCACACACTCTGCCCCACACTCTGACCCACACTCTGCCCCACACTCTGCCACACACTCTGCCCCACACCCTGACCCACACTCTGACACACACTCTGACCCACACTCTGCCACACACTCTGCCTCACACTCTGCCTCACACCCTGACACACACACTCTGCCCCACACTCTGCCACACACTCAGACACACACACTCTGCCCCACACTCTGCCACACACTCTTACACACACTCTTCCCCACACTCTGACACACACTCTGACCCACACTCTGACCCACACTCTGAAACACACTCTGACCCACACTCTGAAACACACTCTGACCCACACTCTGCCCCACACTCTGACCCATATTTTGCCGCACACCGTGCCCCACACTCAGACCCACACTCTGCCCCACACTCTGCCACACACTCTGCCCCACACCCTGACCCACACTCTGACCCACACTCTGACCCACACCCTGACCCACACTCTGCCACACACCCTGACCCACACTCTGACCCACACTCTGCCACACACCCTGACCCACAATCTGACCCACACTCTGCCACACACCCTTACCCACTGTTATAAAGAATATGTGGTCTTGCTATGGGGGAACTGGTACTATTAGGGGTAGTAATATAAACCCTACGAACACCTACTACACACAAAGTATACTACTCTACACATAGGACATGAGTATGCCAGACATGCATAATAACTCAGGGGGTACTTATCTTGAACAAGACACAGAAATAAGGAAACGAAGAGGAAGGGGGAGGTAGATCCTTTCACCACAGCCAGCAACCAGAGAAGATGGAGTCTCTCTCTCCTTCCCCCCAGCTGGCTGCTGCCAGCAGACTGCTCAACTAATCGTACCGCAGCCCTATACCAAGTTTACTCAGGTTTACTTTACAAATGATTAGAGTATTAGTAAACATAGTTGGTGCCTATGTTATTATTTAATAATCAACCCCTAGCTCAGTCTTTAAATGCTCGGTGAGAAACAAGAATAGTCTTACGTCTGGCAGGGAAGATACAAACAATGACGCATAGAGTTGCGTTCAGCTATACTATAGGAAAGTTTAATAACTCAATTTTGACCTCTGGTTTCCACTGAAGAACCCAGGGTCGTAACACTCCTCCCCCCTTCAGAGAGAGAAAAAAAATGTGACTACTAGAATAGTAGTCATATTTTTTTTGTAAGAGTATACAGAGAATAAAAAAAAAATATATGACAAAAAAAATCAATCAAAAACAACAATTTCTCTGCAAGAAAAATACAAAGGAGTTCTCTGAAAGAAAAAAAAACATACACACAAAAAAAAAGGTAAGTAAATAATTTGGACACGGAATATTTAATGTCACAGGAGAACCTAAAAAAAAAAATAACTAAAGCATGACAGTTGGTACATGGTTTCCTGTGGCCTAGATGAATGTTATTCCGGCAACCTGGACAGAGCGTCGGCCATCACATTGAATTGGCCCGGTAGGTGGGTAATGGAAAGATTGAAGTCCTGAAGGTACAATGCCCACCTGAGGATGCGTTTATTCTTACCCTTCATCTGAGTCAGGAAGACAAGTGGGTTATGGTCCGTGTACACTTCCACTATATTACCTGTGAGGTAAACTTCGAACTTTTTACATGTTAACACTAGCGCCAACGCCTCTTTTTCTACCACTGAATAATTGTATTGCGCCTTGTCGAATTTCACAGAGTAATAATATACTGGGTGTTCCACCTGATCATCCCCAGTTTGCAACAACACTGCACCAGCACCCCGAGTCAGACGCGTCAACATGAATTTTAAACGGTAGGTCGAACCTTGGACTAGCAAGCACTGGGGCGGAAGCTAAAATCAATTTCAAATTTTTAAATGCCTCTGCACAGTCTGATGACCACTTAAATTTGACGGCCTTCCGCAACAAGTCTGTGAGAGGAGTGGCAACACTGGAAAAGTTCTGACAAAAGCGTCGATAGTACGCACACATACCGATAAATCTTTGAACGTCCTTTTTAGACTTTAGCACTGGATACTCCAGAATGGCACTGATTTTATCTTGCCGAGGTAACACTTTTCCTTGGCCCACTTCATAACCGAGGTATGTCACTGTGCCTTGGCCAAAATGACACTTTTTTGCATTTAAGGTAAGATTTGTCTTTTTCAAGATTGCGAACAACTGACGTAACCTAGCTATGTGGTCAGCCCAATTACTGTCAAAGAGCACGATATCATCTAAATACGCCTGACAATTTGGCACCTTAGCGAGCAAAGAGTTCATTAGCCTCTGGAACGTGGCAGGGGCATTACGCAAGCCGAACGGTAACACTTGATACTCAAAAACACCCTCGGGTGTTACGAACGCAGTTAGTTGTTTAGCACATTCAGTGAGTGGGATTTGATAATACCCCCTCAAGAGGTCGAATTTCGAGACGTACTTGGCGTTTCCCAGCTCGTCGATGCAGTCCTCGAGGAGGGGCAGCGGATAGGCATCCACAATGGTCACCTTGTTGAGCTGCCGATAGTCGGTGCATAATCGCCAGGAGCCGTCTGGTTTGGGGACCAAAAGGCAGGGCGAGCACCAAGAGCCCTGGCTTGGCCGGATGAGGCCGTGCTGGAGCAAGAAGTCGACCTCCTTCCGTACGATGGCCTTCTTTTCTGGACTCATCCGATAGGATTGAAGGCGAATGGGAGTGTAGTCCGTCAACTCGACATCATGGCAAATGGCATCAGTCTGGGTTGGGACCTCCCCGAACAGACTGGAGAATTCATCAAGCAACGACTGCACCTCTACACGTTGGGCCATCTGCAAATGGGACAGTTCCTCCTCCACAGCATTCACAGAACTAGAATTATTGAAAATGAGATTAGTTGGGTCCCCAGAACAATCATCCCCTCCCTCACTGGAAATGGAAACATTGGTTAGTGCAATAGGCCTGGGGCCCTGGTACTTCTTCAGCCGATTTACATGTAAGAGCATTTCCTGGTTACGTTTGTCAGAGTGCCTCACTTTGTACGTGAGGTCCCCAGTCTTTTCTGTCACAATGTAGGGGCCTTCGTACTTGTGGGACATAGTGTTCCCTAGTCGAGGCTTTAATACCAGGACAGGGTCGCCAGGCTGAAATACCCATAACTTAGCCTTAGCATCGTTTCGGTCTTTCATCTTTTCTTGGGCCTTCCCAAGATACTTTAGTGCAGCCGCCTTGCCGTCCTTGAGTCTCTGGTGGTGTTGCGCAAAGAAAGCCGAACCTTCCGTTAACGTTACGTTCCCTAACAGATTCTCCTGTAACATTTGCAAGGGTCCACGCACTTTATGGCCAAAAACTAACTCAAAAGGAGAACAACCCAGTGAACTTTGTAATCCCTCTCTAGCCGCAAACAAAACATACGGTAAATTCTCATCCCAGAAGGTGAGGGAACTCTCGCACGATGTCTTCAATATCTGCTTCAGAGTTAGATGGAAACATTCAATTACCCCCTGACTCTGTGGATGGTATGGGCTGGAAACCTTATGAGTTATTCCATGGTCCTTACAAAATTGCTCAAAAATATCAGACTTAAAGTTAGTACCATTGTCAGTTTGCACGACCCGAGGCAGTCCAAAAGTGGAAAAAAATTGCAACATACGAGCAACAACAGTTTTTGCTCGGATGTTCCTTACAGCAAAAGCCTCTGGGTAACGAGTAGTGATACACATCATCGTGATTAGGTAAATATTACCAGACTTAGTTCTAGGTAATGGTCCAACACAGTACATTACCACATGAGAAAATGGTTCCTCTGGCACGACAATAGGCCTTAGAGGAGCTTTAGGTGGGGTCTGGTTTGGTTTCCCAACCAGTTGACAAACAATACACGCATTACAAAATTTTGCCACATCGCTTTTCAGCTTGGGCCAGAAAAAATACTTTAAAATTTTGTGATACGTAATATCACACCTTGATGGTGTAGGGGACACCTTGATGTCCCCCCATAGGATCATCATGAGCAGCTGCCAAAACTCTTTCTCTATAGCAGGTCGGCAACATAACCTGGTGGACTACCTCCCACTCATTTGACAAGGGAGCACTCTGTGGTCTCCATTTTCTCATCAAAATCCGATCATTGTAGTAGTACCCAGTTGCTGCGTCTACAATTTCCTCCATAGAGACGGCTGTCTCATGACAATCTGCAAGAGTGGGGTCAGCTTTTTGTAACTCACTCAAGGAGGCATCTAGGCCTTGGTCAGATGCTATTGGCCGAGGCTCAACAGTGTTCTCCTCCACCTCCCCACTACTCTCGGTAGATGGTGGTGGCAGGCTCTCCACAATGTCCTCGGCCACGTCATCGAGTCAGGCCATGAATGTGTCCGCGAGGTCCACTTGGTTTTCACCACTCGGAAAGTTCCTCGTGTCCTCGGGATTTACCACCTTGGCAAGCACAGGGCTGCCCTTACATTTAAGTCCCATACACCTGGTCACCGCGCACGCAGGGTACACAACATTATCCTCTGCGGCGGGTGGATCCAGGCAAACCTTAGGGGTAGGCAACATAATAGGCAGTCTGGAGTCCCCTACCTTATTCCCTGCTAAATTATTACCAACTATTACATCAACAGTAGGGAAAGGTAGGAATGAAGTGACTCCAACTGTACAAACACCCTTGTGGAAATCAGATTCCAGGGTAACCTTATGGAGGGGTACTGCTCGAGTATCACTAGTGACACCCTCGACCAGTACCACCTCTCCAGTGTCGAGAGTGTTGGCACCTTGCAACGCACTCTCTAAAATTAAAGTCTGGATGGCACCGGTGTCTCGGAAGATCACCACGTCCTTCCAGGAAGAACCCTCAGACAAAAGTAGTCTCCCTTTCGATAAGAATGGGGTAAGCAAGTCCAACCACTGTGGGTTGGAGGTCTTACTCCCTAACCCTTCCGAAGGTCTCAAGCCCTGTGTCACAACTAGAGCATTGGGTCTTTTTTCCGGGTACAGTTGCCAACAACGACTAATAGTGTGGTTTGGACGTTTACAGTGACCACAAAAACGTCGGGGAGAAAAGACATTACTAACAGAATTACCCTTCGGTTCACCCTTAGGTACCGTGGGGCTAGACACTTAAACAGAGTTATGTCTGAAACAGAAGGTGCATTAGTTAAAGGGTTAGAATGAGCTGGTCTGGACTGGCTGTGGGTATAAGTTTTGTTACTCTGTGGGGTATAATTATATTTATTGGGCCTTTTGCCCACCAATTGGTAGTTTTCTGCCAACTTGGCCAAATCCCCTATTTTAGAATTTACCTCTACCCTTCCTCTAATATACTGAGCTACAATGTCTGGCATACTATCTATAAACTGTTCTATTAACATACTATTCTTAAGTGCCTCGTATGTTTCGGCTTTAGCCGAGCGAATCCATTTATCAAACAATCTAATTTGATCATTAGCAAATTCAGTGAGCGGTTGGTTGTGGGTAGGCCTAAGGTTGCGATAAGCTTGACGGTGAGCTTCAGGCATAATTTCATATGCCAGCAAAATACGTTCCCTGACTTTATCATATTCAAAACACTCGTCGTCAGGCATGTTTATAAAAATATCTTGTGCTTTACCCCTAAGTCTTCCCTGTAGGATTTTCACCCACTCTTCCTTTGGCCAGTTCATGGACGTGGCCAATCTCTGAAAATGGTTGAAAAACCTTTCAGGGTCCGACTCAGAAAATTCAGGCAAATTATGCTTTTTCTCATAATGCCTGGGGTTTGAATCCCTGGCAGGTGGAGGCCCAGTGGCATTCGCTCTAATTCTAGCCTCCTCGGGTTTGAGTCTTTGCTCCTCTAATTTTATTCTTGCTAACTCTAGAGCTAATTCTCTATCCCTATGAGCTGCACTTTCTGCTTGGCTAGGCTGGCATAAAGGTATATAACTTGCCAATAGTTCTTCATCAATACAATGTTGTCATATTTCATTCACCAAAGTCCACTTTTTATCCGCGTCATTTAATTCTAGGTCAAATTCCTTGCCTAACAATACTAAATTAGACTTGGTAAGTTTCTTTATCTCTACCACTGAAGGCTCCCTTGCCAGTCTCTGCATTTCAGATGACATCACTAATAATTTTAGCTCCCAGCCAAAGAAAAAATTCAAAAATAAAAATTGGAAAAAAACAAAAAAATTTGCACGCCCCCTAACACAAGGCCACACTAACCTTAATCGCGAAGGGATCCAGCTGGGTGTCCAGTCAGTGCAAGAATGTCCTTTGCTAGATGAGTCTGGACCCTAGGCTAACACACAACCGTTCTGCGGAAACAAGCATTTTTAGTTTTGGCACTCAAAAATTTGATTTTTTTCAATTTACTGTTTCTCCCGGTCAGGCCAACCACTTGTTATAAATATAAATGGTGGGCTTGCTATGGGGGAACTGGTACTATTAGGGGTAGTAATATAAACCCTAAGAACACCTACTACACACAAAGTATACTACTCTACACATAGGACATGAGTATGCCAGACATGCATAATAACTCAGGGGGTACTTATCTTGAACAAGACACAGAAATAAGGAAACGAAGCGGAAGGGGGAGGTAGATACTTTCACCACAGCCAGCAACCAGACAAGATGGAGTCTCTCTCTCCTTCCCCCCAGTTGGCTGCTGCCGGCAGACTGCTCAACTAATCGTACCGCAGCCCTATACCAAGTTTACTCAGGTTTACTTTACAAATGATTAGAGTATTAGTAAACATAGTTGGTGCCTATGTTATTATTTAATAATCAACCCCCTGCTCAGTCTTTAAATGCTCTTTGAGAAACAAGAATAGTCTTTCGTCTGGCAGGTAAGATACAAACAATGACGCATAGAGTTGCATTCAGCTATACTATAGGAAAGTTTAATAACTCAATTTTGACCTCTGGTTTCCACTGAAGAACCCAGGGTCGTAACACCCACACTCTGACCCATATTCTGCCACACACCGTGCCCCACACTCTGACCTACACTCTGCCCCACACTCATCCCCACACTCTGCCCCACACTCAGACTCACTCTCTGCCCCACACTCTGCCACACACTCTGCCCCACATTCAGACACATACTCTGCCCCACACTCTCAGCAACACACTCAGACACACACGCTCTGACCCATACCCTGACCCACACTCTGACCCACACTCTGCCACACACTCTGCCACACACTCTGACCCACACTCTGCCCCACACTCTGCCACACACTCTGCCCCACACTCTGCCACACACTCTGCCCCACACTCTGCCCCACACTCTGCCCCACATTCTGCCCCACACTATGACCCACACTGACCCACACTGACCCACACTCTGCCCCACACTCTGCCCCCACCGCCTCTGGTGGGAGACACACACGTGTTAGTGAGGTCCGCGGAAGTTAGTCAAATACTCGGGACATTGAAGGAGTATAGAGGCTAGATCATAGTATTTGGCCTCTCGCAGTGTGTAGCTAACAGGGTACAATGTAGCATAGTCACATCTCAAGCGATAGAGCGTAGATACCAAAGTGGAACTACTAGCATCACCGGTGCATATACAGTGTGGAGAACCACGTGGAGCGAGCTGACCTGACGGCCTCTAGCGTGGGACGACCCACCGTGGAACTGCCTGGTGTTGCTTGTTGGGTGGTGACTGGTAAGTGCCTCTCTCTCTCTGAAGTCTTCAACAAGTGTGCAAGGTCTATATAATATCATATAGTCGTCACATATGATGCATTTCATTAGATAATAGAACAGTAATCTTGATAGATTGGTAGAGAATGAGGCAGTAACTATCTGTGAGCTTAAGTTGGGACCTGAATTGTATTGTGTGTGTAGGGATTAGCAAGTCAGGGTAACACCGCTCCCCTTCCCACCCCCTCCCCTTCCCCCAGCATGTCAACTGGACACCATAGATAAAATGACTTACAATCTCCCTCCTCCCCCCCCTACCCCACCCTCTCTCTCTTTCTCTCTCTCTCTCTCTCTCTCTCTCTCTCTCTCTCTCTCTCTCTCTCTCTCTCTCTCTCTCTCTCTCTCTCTCTCTTTCTCTTTCTCTCTCTCTCTCTCTCTCTCTCTCTCTCTCTCTCTCTCTCTCTCTCTCTCTCTCTCTCTCTCTCTCTCTCTCTCTCTCTCTCTCTGTCCCCCTGCCTAAGCCTATCAAAACAAATCAATGAAAGGGACAAGATGGCAGGACACAACAGGGAAACAGGGAATAGTGAAAGTGACCAAACGAAGGAAATGTTAGCCCAGTTTTGGAAGAATTCAGGAGGGAGATGCATGAAATGAGGATTACAATTAACAACCTGCAAAGTGAGCTGACATCAGCAAGGGAGGAGATCAAATCCCTCACAAAGAAAATAATGAGGCCGAGCATCAGATAATCCTCCAAAGGGAAGATTAAAATGGTGCATTGGAAGGAAATGCCTCTGTACCTGAAACATCTGTGGAAATACTGAGAAAGAGCTCAGAAGCAATGAACACAGTGAGGGAGGTAGCCATGCAAGCAGCTACCTCACAGGAAGAAGCAAGATGCACCAGTCAGCTGCTGGAAAGAAAAAGATCAGTGGTACCTGTAGGCATCAAAGAACAGGAAGGATCCAATAGGCAGGAATGGAATAGCAAGGACAGAGAGGCAGTACATGGGATACTGAAGGGGGTTACAGATGGAAGGGGCTGAACAAAACATTGAGAAGGTTTTCAGGTTGGGCTGGTATAACAAGGACAGAAACCGACTGATAAAGGTGGTGTTTACAAACGAGACCACGAAGGAGGCTATTCTAGAAAGGAAGAGTCATCTGCAATATGTGAGGGAATACAAAAAAGTATTCCTGCAGAGGGACAGGACAAAGGAGGAGAGAGCCAGGGCAACAGAGACAAGGAGGAAGCGCAGGGAGAGAGGAGTAAACCAGGAAATCACAGCCCCCCAACACAACAGTCCTAGTGACAAGAGAGGAACCCACAGCCAGCATCCAGCAACACCAGAGGGTAGGGCAACACCACCACCACCCCCCTCTGCATAGAAACCCTCCCTACCCCTCAACCTACCTGCCCCCACCCAAATGCTCACCCAACCCTCCCTTCCCCCCCCCCCACCCCATTCTGACCTGTCACCCCTCCCGCATTCCCACCATGTCCCCCTGTCCCCCCCTCCCCCTTCATCCCATACCCCCCCCCCCTATCCTTCCTCCCCCTTCACCCTTTATCCTCCATGTCCCCCCTATCTCCTTACCCCCTTCCCTTGAACCCCCACCCCCACCCCAAAATCCTCTGAGACCCTGCAAACCACCTCACAGATCTTCTCACCCACGGAACAGCTTCCCACACCAGCAGAATGCTCGCCAAGAAAGGGACAAGAAAATGAACAGAAGAAAGTGAGCTTCAAGGCAATGTACACTAACATAGATGGAATTACAAATAAAACATGTGAACTCAGAGAATGGGCACTAGAAGAAAACCCAAACATAATAGCACTCACAGAAACAAAGCTAACGAAAACCATAACAAATGCAGTGTTTCCACAGGCCTAATATGTAGTGAGGAAAGAGAGAGAAGGGAGAGGAGGAGGTGGTGTAGCTTTTCTGATAAGAAATGGTTGGAGTTTTGAGGAGATGGTTAGAGTTGTGAAGGTTTCAGTGACTACATATCAGGCACCATAACAACTGGAGGACAGTAAATTATAGTAGTAGTCATATATAACCCCCCACCAAACGACAGAAGACCCAGACAGAAATTTGATAGAAACAACATGGCCACCATCAACATAATAGAGAGAGCAGCTTCGGTGGCTAGCAGGAAAGGATCCAGACTACTAATCATGAGAGACTTCAACCACGGGAAGATAGATTGGGAGAACAGAGACCCACATGGAGGACCAGACACATGGAGAGCTTAGCTGCTAGATGTGGCAACAAGAAACTTTCTAAGTCAACACGTCAAGGGACCGACAAGAATGAGAGCAGAGGATGAACCAGCTTTGCTTGATAAGATATTTACCCTAAATAAGTCGGATATAAGGTTAGTTAAGTTGGAAGCACCATTGGGAATGAGTGATCATAGTGCATTGAACTTTGAGTACCTAGTTGAGCTAGGAATTATCTCCCCCCAAAAAAAGAACTGGGAAACAAAGGGCTGGCGTACCGAAAGGTAAACTATGAGGAGATGAATAAATTCCTAAGGGATATACCATGGGACACAGAACTCAGAACTAAGTCCGTACAAGACATGATGGAATATATCACCCAAAAGTGTCAGGGGGTTGTAAGCAGGTTTGTCCCGGCCCGACAGGAAAAAACCGAGAAGCAAAAGAAGAATCCGTGGTTTAATAGGGAATGTATGAAAGCAAAGGAGCTGAACAAAAGGGCATGGAGGAACTTCCGTAATAACAGAACACCAGAAAGTAGAGAGAGATACCAGAGAACCAGGAACGAATATGTTAGTGTGAGAAGAGCAGCTGAGAAAAGGTATGCAAATGATATAGCTAATAAAGCCAAGACCGAACCAAAGCTACTACACAGTCACATCAGAAGGAAAATAACAGTGAAGGAACAGGTGATGAAACTTAGAATGGGTGAGGACAGGTACACAAAGAATGACAAAGAGGTGTGTGAAGAACTCAACAAGAGGTTCAAGAGGGTCTTTACAATAGAACAAGGAGAGGTCACGGCGCTAGGAGAGGTGGCAGCAAACCAGGCGACCTTGGAAGGGTTCGAAATTACAAGAGATGAGGTCAAGAAGCACCTATTGGAGTTGGACGTGAGAAAGGCTGTTGGGCTGGACGGAATTTCACCATGAGTATTGAAAGAGTGTGCAGGAGCACTTTGCTTGCCACTCTCCATAGTGTATAGTAGGTCACTGGAAACGGGAGACCTACCAGAAATATGGAAGACTGCTATTGTAGTCCCAATATACAAAAAGGGTGACAGACAAGAGGCACTGAACTACTGGCCAGTGTCCTTAACTTGTATACCATGCAAGGTGATGGAGAAGATCGTGAGAAAAAACCTAGTAACACATCTGGAGAGAAGGAACTTCGTGACAACCCATCAACATGGGTTCAGGGAGGGTAAATCTTGCCTTACAGGCTTAATAGAATTTTACGATCAGGTGACAAATATTAACCAAGAAAGAGAAGGATGGGCGGGATACACACACAAGATACACATACAGCCACACTATCACACAACACAAGATTCACAGCCACACCCTCACGATCACACAACACAAGGTACACAACCACATCCACACTACCACACAGCACAAGATACACACACAGACACACCCACACTATCACACAACACAAGATACACAGCCACATCCACACTATCACACAACACAAGATACACATACACCCATACTATGACACAACACAAGATACACAGCCACAGCAACACTACCATACAACACAAAATACACACACAGCCACGCAACACAAGATACACACACAGCTACACTACCACACAACACAAGATACACAAATAGCCATACTACCTCACAACACAAAATACACACACAGCCACACAACACAAGACACACACACAGCCACACTACTACACAACACAAAATACACACACTACCACACAACACAAGGTACACACACAGCCACACAACACAAGATACACACACTACCACACAACACAAGATACACACACTACCACACAACACAAGATACACACACAGCCACACAACACAAGGTACACACACTACCACACAACACAAGGTACACACACAGCCACACAACACAAGGTACACACACTACCACACAACACAAGGTACACACACAGCCACACAACACAAGGTACACACACAGCCACACAACACAAGGTACACACACAGCCACACAACACAAGGTACACACACAGCCACACAACACAAGATACACACACTACCACACAACACAAGATACACACACAGCCACACAACACAAGATACACACACTACCACACAACACAAGGTACACACACAGCCACACAACACAAGGTACACACACAGCCACACAACACAAGATACACACACAGCCACACAACACAAGACACACACACAGCCACACTACCACAGAACACAAAATACACACACTACCACACAACACAAGGTACACACACAGCCACACAACACAAGATACACACACAGCCACACAACACAAGATACACACACAGCCACACAACACAAGATACACAAATAGCCACACTACCTCACAACACAAGATACACACACAGCCACACAACACAAGATACACAAATAGCCACACTACCTCACAACACAAGATACACACACAGCCACACAACACAAGACACACACACAGCCACACAACACAAGAGACACACACACACAGCCACACAACACAAAATACACACACAGCCACACAACACAAGACACACACACAGCCACACAACACAAGACACACACACAGCCACACAACACAAGACACACACACAGCCACACTACCACACAACACAAGATACACACAGCCACACAACACAAGACACACACTACCACACAACACAGACACACACACTACCACACAACACAGACACACACACTACCACACAACACAAGACACACACACTACCACACAACACAAGATACACACACAGCCACACAACACAAGACACACACACAGCCACACTACCACACAACACAAGATACACACAGCCACACAACACAAGACACACACACTACCACACAACACAGACACACACACTACCACACAACACAGACACACACTACCACACAACACAAGACACACACACTACCACACAACACAAGATACACACACAGCCACACAACACAGACACACACACTACCACACAACACAAGACACACACACTACCACACAACACAAGATACACACACAGCCACACGACACAAGATACACATAGTAACACAACACAAGATACACACACAGCCACACGACACAAGATACACATAGTAACACAACACAAGATACACACACAGCCACACTACCACTCAACACAAGATACACAGCCACACAACACAAGATACACACACAGCCACACGACACAAGATACACATAGTAACACAACATAAGATACACACACAACCACACTACCACACAACAAAAGATACACACACAACCATACTACCACACAACACAAGATATACACACAGCCACACTACCACACAACACAAGATATACACACAGCCACACTACCACTCAACACAAGATACACAGCCACACAACACAAGATATACACACAACCACACTACTACACAACACAAGATATACACACAACCACACTACCACACAACACAAGATATACACACAACCACACTACCACACAACACAAGATACACACACAGCCACACTACCACACAACACAAGATATACACACAGCCACACTACCACACAACACAAGATACACAGCCACACAACACAAGATATACACACAACCACACTACCACACAACACAAGATATACACACAGCCACACTACCACACAACACAAGATATACACACAGCCACACTACCACACAACACAAGATACACACACAGCCACACTACCACACAACACAAGATATACACACAGCCACACTACCACACAACACAAGATACACACACAGCCACACTACCACACAACACAAGATATACACACAGCCACACTACCACACAACACAAGATACACACACAGCCACACTACCACACAACACAAGATATACACACAGCCACACTACCACACAACACAAGATACACACACAGCCACACTACCACACAACACAAGATACACACACAGCCACACTACCACACAACACAAGATATACACACAGTAACACAACACAAGATACACACACAGCCACACTACCACACAACACAAGATATACACACAGCCACACTACCACACAACACAAGATATACACACAGTAACACAACACAAGATACACACACAGCCACACTACCACACAACACAAGATATACACACAGCCACACTACCACACAACACAAGATATACACACAGCCACACTACCACACAACACAAGATACACACACAGCCACACTACCACACAACACAAGATATACACACAGTAACACAACACAAGATACACACACAGCCACACTACCACACAACACAAGATATACACACAGTAACACAACACAAGATACACACATAGTCACACAACACAAGATACACACACAGTAACGCAACACAAAATACACACACAACCACACCCTCAATATCACTCAACACAAGATATTAAGAGATCGCTGCATCGGCATGATGCCTTTACCAGGCACCGTGGGATTAGGCAGACAGGCCTACAGGTAACTGGTAAGGTGCCCCAGTGGATTAGGGAGTACCTAAGCAACTGAAGACAACGTTTCACTGTGAAGGGGGGAAGCAAGGTCTCAGATTGGCATGAAGTCACCAGTGGAGTCCTGCAGGGCTCTGTACTGGGTCCTATCCTGTTTCTGATATAGTAAATGATCTCCCAGAGGGTATAGACTCATTCCGCTCAATGTTTGTTGAAGATGCCAAAATTATGAGAAGGATTAAGACAGAGGAGGACAGCTTGAGGCTTCAAGAAGACCTTTGACAAGCTGCAGGAATGATCCAACAAATGGTTGTTAGAGTTCAACCCAAGTAAATGTAATGTAATGAAGATATAGTAGGGAGCAGAAGGCCAGATAAAAGGCCTCCTGATACAAGATACAAGATCGACTCTAAATCAACACCAACCCACCCCACAAGTACCACTTCAGGCCTGATAACGGGAAATACCCACAATTTTCATTAGCAAACCGCCGACCACAGTCGACCGCAACATCATTTGGTTTATTTTGACTAATATTAAGCTACTCACAGTCGTCACCACAAACTCCACAACCATCGCGTATATTTTTAACTTTTCGTTCTCAACCCTGACTCTGTGTATGGCGTAGCGGAGGGCAGCGTTTTACCGCTAGTACTGAAGGGCGGTCAGGAAGGTCCCGGCCAGCGGCATGTTGGACACCTCCACGGTGGGTATATCCAGAAGAACATATGGCGGCTCTATGAAGAGATGGTATATCTTATCAAACGTTGGAATCTGGTGATATATTTTAAACATTTCCTCCCTGGACTGTATCTCCCTCCATAGTTGGACATACAGCTTGTCGTTATGCTCCTTTTGTTAGGTCAGGTAAGGACTGCTGGCCAGGTACGGCCCGATCACCACCACACAGATTAGGAAGACTATTACAATATTCTTTAACATCATCAATCTTGACCGACTAAGAAAAAATATAAAAAATACATGATGAAACTTACTTGCATCTTTCTGATATCCTGGATACAACTTTATTATTCAGGTTGGAATTGTTGTATTAACTTAATATTGGTGTATTAGACTGAAATTACTGAATTAGCCTGGATTTATCGTATAAGCCAGGATTAACTGTTGTATAGTGACTATCGTGTTACGACTAGACTAGAAGGCTAGAAGGTTATAACAGATTCCATGAGCACCACACCAGAAACAAATACCTATTTGATATTCCAAGAGTACGACTTAGTCAAACTAGAAATGCTTTACAAATCAAGGGATCTCTAATGTGGAATGACCTTCCCAATTATTTTAAAGACTGTACCTCTCCCAACCAGTTTAAGATAAAAACTAAGTACCACCTAATTAACTCAATGTAACCTACCTCACCCCTAAATGTCAACCCATGTCTACGATTTTAAATAATACTGTTTGTTGACCAAATTGTATTTTTGCTTTTTCTGCCATGTTCCCCCCCCCCCCTTTTTCATTTTTTCTGATTTTTTCTCAACACAATTTATACTTTAATCCAAGTTAGTTTCGGAGATTAGCGATTTTGAACAAACGAACATTTTCATTTATATATATATATATATATATATATATATATATATATATATATATATATATATATATATATATATATATATATATATATATATATATATATATATATATTTTAAAGGGAGTACCACCTCTGGCTGGAAGAAGGGAGACCCTTAGCCTCGGAGGAAACCACACATAACGCATTAAAGGGAATGTTTAGGTCCCCTCCAACACAGTTTCAGTGTGCTTTTCTCCTACCACCCCCTTACTTTTTTTTTTGCTTTATTGTGTATTTACAAGATATACATTGGTTGATACAAAAAATGTCTAAAGGTTATGGATCTCTTGAAGCTCCTCCGCTTCCGGACAGGTATTATTTATATATATATATATATATATATATATATATATATATATATATATATATATATATATATATATATATATATATATATATATATATATATTTATATATATATATATATATATATATATATATATATATATATATATATATATATATATATATATATATATATATTTTATTAAATATGACCGAAAAAGTAAGATTAATAATTCTAACACGAATTTTCTCAATCTTTCGTACATTATGCTTCACTGTTGGAGGTAAATCAAAAATCACTTCTCCAAAATTCATTTTTATTTCTAGTCTGACGCGACACGGGCGCGTTTCGTAAAACTTATTACATTTTCAAAGACTTCACAAATACACAACTGATTAGAACTTGCGTTTCCCTGATTTTATATCTACATTTGAGTGAGGTGGGAAGGGTGATGTGGCATTACATTTGAGTAAGGTGGGAAGGATGATGTGGCATTAGAGGATATTAATAGGGTATTAAAAGTATCAACACAAGACAGAACACGAAACAATGGATATTGAATAGAAGTGTTTGTAGAAAGCCTATTGGTCCATATTTCTTGATGCTTCTATATTGGAGCGGAGTCTTGAGGTGGGTAGAATATAGTTGTGCAATAATTGGCTGTTGATTGCTGGTGTTGACTTCTTGATGTGTAGTGCCTCGCAAACGTCGAGCCGCCTGCTATCACTGTATCTATCGATGATTTCTGTGTTGTTTACTAGGATTTCTCTGGCGATGGTTTGGTTATGGGAAGAGATTATATGTTCCTTAATGGAGCCCTGTTGTTTATGCATCGTTAAACGCCTAGAAAGAGATGTTGTTGTCTTGCCTATATACTGGGTTTTTTGGAGCTTACAGTCCCCAAGTGGGCATTTGAAGGCATAGACGACGTTAGTCTCTTTTAAAGCGTTCTGTTTCGTGTCTGGAGAGTTTCTCATGAGTAGGCTGGCCGTTTTTCTGGTTTTATAGTAAATCGTTAGTTGTATCCTCTGATTTTTGTCTGTAGGGATAACGTTTCTATTAACAATATCTTTCAGGACCCTTTCCTCTGTTTTATGAGCTGTGGAAAAGAAGTTCCTGTAAAATAGTCTAATAGGGGGTATAGGTGTTGTGTTAGTTGTCTCTTCGGAGGTTGCATGGCTTTTCACTTTCCTTCTTATGATGTCTTCGATGAAACCATTGGAGAAGCCGTTATTGACTAGAACCTGCCTTACCCTACAGAGTTCTTCGTCGACTTGCTTCCATTCTGAGCTGTGGCTGAGAGCACGGTCGACGTATGCGTTAACAACACTCCTCTTGTACCTGTCAGGGCAGTCGCTGTTGGCATTTAGGCACATTCCTATGTTTGTTTCCTTTGTGTAGACTGCAGTGTGGAAACCTCCGCCCTTTTCCATGACTGTTACATCTAGAAAAGGCAGCTTCCCATCCTTTTCCGTCTCGTAAGTGAAACGCAGCACGGAATTCTGCTCAAATGCCTCCTTCAGCTCCTGCAGATGTCTGACATCAGGTACCTGTGTAAAAATGTCGTCAACATACCTGCAGTATATGGCCGGTTTCAAGTTCATGTCGACTAAGACTTTTTGCTCGATGGTACCCATGTAGAAGTTTGCAAACAGGACACCTAGGGGAGAACCCATAGCGACCCCATCTACTTGCTTATACATGTGCCCATCCGGGCTCAAGAAGGGTGCCTCTTTAGTACAAGCTTGTACTAATTGGTATCTCAGCAAGGGCACTTGACTTTGTTTTAAGAGAAAGGATTCTCTAATTAACATCAGTGGAATTAGCGAGAGTTAGGTTCACTCACTCTGGATAGTTACCTGTAAGGTGGTCCTTAACATTAGTTAGGGAGGATGGAATATCATTAGCAAATGATTTGCCAATGGATAAGAAAAACCTATTGAATTCAATTGCAGTGTCAGAGGCTGAAAGCACACCATCGTCATTGGACAGGAATATTGGCATTGGACAGTTTTTTATTCGAAATCTTTTTTGATAGTGTGACGATAATCTCCTTCAAGAGATTGAGCCTGCTCTTCCCTCCAAAATTACGTCTTCACAATTATATAAAAAGACTATGGAAGAAATGTCCAACAACGACAACAACACCAGCACCAGCAAGGCTTGCCAGGGTGAGCAGAAACGTATGCATCCAGCCACCTGTTCGAACTCCAACCACCAAACTACCCGTTGATCGCTACGGCTCCGCTGATTGGTCGCCGGTCTGGCTGCACCTGCACTCGCCCCCCCATACTACCCGATGTCTGGGGTCGCCCCAACATCAGTCTTCAGAATGTTCCGTGCTTTCGTAGCCAGCACTCCTCCCAGCTAGACGTTAGCGTGTACTGAGAGAGGTGGTGGCTTTAAGCCAATATTCCAGCACCTCCCACTAAACTTTTGTTGCACTTCTTGTTATTTTGACTTAACGTAACTTTTCATTGTGTCATTTAAGTATTCTTATTATTTTGATTCATTGATTTTATTATAAGAATTTGTTTGTGCATTATTTTCATGTTTTGATTTATTTAACGTAATTAAAATTTCATTGTTAAAGTTTACTTGTGTTTTGTGTGTCTTCTCCTTACCTTACCACAGACGAAGTTCCAGTTTTTCTATTTTTTTTTAATAACTATGTGACGAGGCCATACCCCTAGCCTTAAACAGCCGAACACCAACGCGTTACCGTCACAAGTTTTATGGGGGCCTGTCCTAGGAGCTTCACTCAGGTACTGGTGCCAAGTGGTAATTTATGGTAAGCGTATTTAACTCTGTTAACGTAGCTTTACTATTTTTCATTCAATTTCATTTTTTATAAGGTGCGGTGTATTGTGCATTACGAGAGTAACATATAGTGAAGGTGAGACAACTTTGGATTACGTGGTGACTGTAGGCCTCAGTCATACTCTTAATTGGTCATCTCTCCCTCCATGTTATTACTCGTATTTACCATCTATGTCCCTTGAATATTTCTCATTCTGACAGATCATCATATTGGTACCCTGGTACTGTGGTCTGCCCCGGGTCAAGAGTACCCAATCTTCTGCAATCTGACTGTAGGAGGACAAAGAGGGCCATAGTTCCTCTAGCTCGAACTTTAGTTGCTGAATTGGGACCTCAGCAGCAGTTCTCGTCACCAGTTGACACCTCGCACCCCTACACGTCAGTCAGAGATGATGATACATACAACGGTAGGGAATTAGCTTATTTTTTCAGAGCACAAAAGTTCGCTAATTCTGTAAGTATCATATTAAATTCAGTAGGAAAAACTTGCTTTATGTCCTATAGAGACTTGGCAAGGTATGCCTACATCCTTGGACTACCAATTTTACTTTTGAAGCATTTAACTGTTTCATTTGTTTTCGAAACTTTGTTTCATTTGTTAGTAGGATTTTCTTGCCCTTATTCTCTTACATGAGTACCGGGTACAAGATTTCCTGCGCCCTTGATTTAATTTAATCATTTAATATCTTTCACTTAACGTTAATTGTTAAAGATCACACAGGATAGGTACCAGTTGCCACGTTGTCCTGTTTCTGACATTTCATTATTGAACATTCGTGTACCTTTATTTGCTAATTTCACCATGTTTCGTCTCCAAACTTTCCGTGCAAATCCAGCAGGTGAAATAGGGACTTTGAGTCGTGCCAAGAGGACTGAACTACAAACTCTTGCACATGAGTATCAACTAGAAGTTCCCTACCAAGCCAACAAAAATGACCTACACAACCTGTTGCTGGATTACTATTTAGAGCAAGGTAAGATAGACTCTGAAACTCATGAAACTTACTATATTGCAGATAAAACTGACTTGGCAACGATGAAACTTAAACTAGAGCTGGCCAAGATTGAACGTGAGCAGCAAAGGGAAGCCCTCGAACAACAAGAACGAGCTGCTGCCATACGAAGAGAAGAACAAGAACGAGAAATCACCCTCAGAGAACGTGAAGCTGCTTTGAGAAGAGAAGAACACGAACGTGGACTCGCCCTCCAGGAACGTGAGGTTGCACTACTCCAGGAGCGGGAACGAGTACAGCTTGAAACACTCCAGGAGCGGGAACGAGTACAGCTTGAAACCAAACGACGCGAGTTGGAGATGCAACGCGAACATGACAAGCAACAAGCAACTCTGGCTCTAGAGTGTCGTCAACGTGAAATCGCCCTGGAAACTTCACACTTCACTCAACGCCAGCAAGCTACTGCAAATCTTCCCGTCAGTTTTAATATATCACATGCAAGTAAGTTAATGCCATCCTTTGTAGAAGCAGAAGTTGATGTGTTCTTTACCACCTTTGAAACCCTTGCTAATCAACTCAGTTGGCCTGTCGACCAATGGGCCACACTTCTCAGAGTCCATCTTACAGGTAGAGCTGCAGTCACACTCAGTACTTTGGCGTCTGAGAATGACTACTACACTCTGAAACAAGCAGTGTTAGACGCCTACCTACTTTCCACCGAAAGTTATAGAAGGAAATTCCGTGACCACCTGAAGGCAAGTACCACTACCTTCCTCGAGTTTGCTAACACGAAACGGAGGTATTTCATGAAATGGCTGGAAGCAGCACATGTCTCTACTTTTACAGAACTCGTCAACCTGATGCTTGTTGAAGAATTCTTGAGACGTGTGCCGCCTCCTGTCCGCCTCTACTTAGCAGATAAAGAAGAAACCGACTACCTGAAGTGTGCTAAGTCGGCTGACACTTACAGCCTCATCCACCGGCTGACACCTGAACCATCCTCCAGTAAGAAGTCGTGGTACAGTTACGAGAAGGTGAGCCCCGATCAAGCTGGTTCACAACTGTACTGCAAATATTGTAGACTCTATGGACATACCATAGACAAGTGTGGTAAGTCTCAATACAAGGGAACCACTGACCAACAACGACCCAAACCAACTCCTCCTAAGTCCGGTAAGCCTGTGATGAATGTTGGTGTTGATGTTAATGATCTTTCTCTTTTCAGTAACCACCTGTATACTGGAACTGTCTCTGCCAACGGTTCAAATCCGGAGGGACGTTTCAAATTGAAGATCTTGAGGGACACAGCGGCTCTACAATCGATCATCTTGAAGTCGGCTGTGCCCAACATAGTCTACACCGGGGAAACAGTCTTCATCACTGACCTCACTGCTACCACTCCATACCCTCTCGCCAGAGTCCACCTGGATTGTCCCTACGTGAACGGGGAAGTCCAAGTCGCCGTCAGGGAAAAGCCTTTTCCCATGCCTGGAGTGCAACTTCTCCTAGGCAACGACTTGGCAGAAGACCTGCAACCAACCAACCTGATCGTCATGGACAAACCCCAGGTGTGTAACTCTGTGCCAAGTAACCCTATTCTTGAGTATGTTCCAGCAGAGGTTCAAGAGAGTGAAGTTTCTCCTCCGGTTCTCGTGACCACCCGTGCACAAGCCGCACGTCCACAGCCAGCTGACTCTACTGCTACCGCTGTCCCTCAAGACCCTCAGAAACTACCCCCGCATCTGACCAAGTTGGAGTTCCGTAAGTTGCAGAGGGAAGATCTTACTTTAACACCATTGTTTTTCCAGGCTGAGACTCAACCCGACAGTATTCCTGGGTTCTTCCTAGAGAACGACTTACTCTACCGCAGATATAGACCCAGTAAACTGAAGGAGGAGGACGATTGGGCCAACACCGAACAACTTGTGATTCCCACCAGCCTGCGGCCCACTATTCTACACCTGGCCCATGGAGCATTCTCCCACTACGGCTTCAACAAGACTTACCATGGGATTCGTCAAGACTACTACTGGCCAGGTATGGTAAACAACGTCAAACAGTACGTAAAACAGTGTCATACATGTCAGATGGCAGGCAAACCGAACGTCTCCATTCCCAGAGCACCACTGATTCCCATACAGGTGCCTGCGGAACCTTTCCACAGACTCATAATAGACTGTGTTGGTCCTTTACCTCGGACCAGTTCAGGTAACGCCTACATCCTAACCATCCTGTGTCCTACCACCAGATTTCCCATAGCAGTTCCAGTGAAGAACATCACGGCTGCTACGGTTATCAAACATCTACTGAAGATCTTCACTCAATACGGATTTCCCAGGGAGATTCAAAGTGACTGTGGCACCAACTTCACCAGTGATCTCTTCAAAAGAACACTGGAGGAGTTCAACATCAAACAGGTATTGTCCAGCCCCTATCATCCTGCTTCACAGGGTTCTCTTGAACGTAGTCATCAGACCATCAAAGCACTCTTGAAAAAGTTTTGTAGTGAAACCTCAAAGGATTGGGATAAGCAGATTGACCTAATAATGTGTATTTTCAGAAGTCTCCCCAATGAGTCCCTAGGAGTATCTCCTTATGAGATGCTCTACGGCCGTAAGTGCCGTACTCCCCTTAAGGCTTTCAAAGACTCTCTCAGAGATGCCACCTTCAGTGAGCATCAGAATGTGCCCCAGTTTCTTCAAAACCTTCAGCACATTCTAGAGAGAGTCCACCGCTTTGCCCATGATAATCTATTGAAAGCCCAGGTGAGAATGAAGACTCATTACGACCAGACCAGCAAAGTAAGAAAATTCAAGCCGGGAGACTTCGTCCTTGCTTATTTCCCTATCCCAGGTTCACCTTTACAAAACAGATTTTCAGGACCCTACTGCGTCAAAGAGTGCAGGAATAATAATAATTATGTGATAGAGACTCCTGATAGGCGGCGGAAGACCCAGCTGTGCCACGTCAACCTCCTGAAGCAATATAATGGTACTCCTCCCACTGTCTTGATTAATTGTTCTACCTTCACAGAACCCTACATCCACAGTGAGACCATCCCGGCTTCTTCTCCCGAAAGCACTGACAAGAAGTCGGCGCTTTCTAATTCCAAAATCCTTAATGATCTTCCCAAATGCTTTCAGGATAATACTCGTGCTCCTATGCCCTCTTCTAATTCCACTCTCACCTCGTCAGATAAGCCCTACATCCTCCATGTCGACGCCAATGGTACCGACGATGGTGGTGTCGTGATGCAGCAACGAGGCGAGAAGAATACACCTGTCAGCGACTACTGCTACAAGGAACGACGGAACAATTGGCAAGGAGCTACTCTTCCTCATCCTGAAGCTTCAACACTTCGCTCCGTACCTACAAAGCGCCAGGTCTACCACCATCTTCTCAGACCACAACCCTCTCCGCTTCCTACATCAAGCCCAATTCACCAACCAGCGTCTTCTACGATGGGCTCTGTATTTACAAGACTTCAACCTGGAGATCCGCTATATCAAGGGTTCTGACAACACCATAGCCGATGCCCTCTCCAGAGTTTATGAAGTAGAAGCAACTCCATCCATTACTCCACCACATAACGACGTACTTCTTCCAGAACCGCAGGCTTCGGGGGAGAGTTGTGACGATAATCTCCTTCAAGAGATTGAGCCTGCTCTTCCCTCCAAAATTACGTCTTCACAATTATATAAAAAGACTATGGAAGAAATGTCCAACAACGACAACAACACCAGCACCAGCAAGGCTTGCCAGGGTGAGCAGAAACGTATGCATCCAGCCACCTGTTCGAACTCCAACCACCAAACTACCCGTTGATCGCTACGGCTCCGCTGATTGGTCGCCGGTCTGGCTGCACCTGCACTCGCCCCCCCATACTACCCGATGTCTGGGGTCGCCCCAACATCAGTCTTCAGAATGTTCCGTGCTTTCGTAGCCAGCACTCCTCCCAGCTAGACGTTAGCGTGTACTGAGAGAGGTGGTGGCTTTAAGCCAATATTCCAGCACCTCCCACTAAACTTTTGTTGCACTTCTTGTTATTTTGACTTAACGTAACTTTTCATTGTGTCATTTAAGTATTCTTATTATTTTGATTCATTGATTTTATTATAAGAATTTGTTTGTGCATTATTTTCATGTTTTGATTTATTTAACGTAATTAAAATTTCATTGTTAAAGTTTACTTGTGTTTTGTGTGTCTTCTCCTTACCTTACCACAGACGAAGTTCCAGTTTTTCTATTTTTTTTTTAATAACTATGTGACGAGGCCATACCCCTAGCCTTAAACAGCCGAACACCAACGCGTTACCGTCACAATAGTAATATTTGGAAAGGAAGTAAGTAATCATCAAAAGAAGGCACCAAACCGGGAAGGCTATGTAGCACCATCAAATATGCAAAATAATCAGAGGGCGCTAAATATCACCAAGGATGCCAATACGAGAACAAAAACGCATAAGGCGAACGATATCAAAAGTATCCGAGTCACCAAGAATTCTATCGAGGGACAGGTGACCGCGAGGGGCGGTCGGAAAGCAAGACACACGCTCGTCCTGGAAGTCAGGACATTCAAGAAGGACATGCACGACCGTAAGAGGGACAATGCAACTAGGACAATAAGGAGCAGGGCGGTGCTCCATCAAGTGACTATGGGTTAAGCGAGTATGGCCAATACGCAACCTCGCCAGAGCTGTTTCCCACCGCCGTTTACAGTGGAAGGAGGACTGCCACGAGGAAACACAACATTTAAGAGTACGTAGCTTGTTACCAGTAATAGACAACCAAGAAGCCTGCCAACGGGTAAGGACTGAGGAATGGATAACCGGGTAAAAGTCGGAATACGGAATGCCCTTACGAGAGATGGGACAAGAGCGGACAGCTTCCTTGGCGGCAGCATCCGCGCGCTCATTTAAAGACACACCAATATGGCTGGGAACCCAACAAAACTCAACCGACTTAAATTTACTGTGAACGAGAAACAGCCAATGCTGGATCTCGACAACCACTGGATGAACCGGATTAAAGGACCCGAGAGCCATGAGGGCACTACGAGAGTCAACAACAACTACAAAGGAAGACTGACAACGAGAAAGCAGGAGACGAAGAGCATAGAGAATAGCATAAAGTTCCGCTATAAAGATGCTAGTCTCCGGAGGCAAGCGACACATATAAGTGCGATCAGGAAAAACAACAGAGTAGCCAACACCGTCCGCTGACTTAGACCCATCGGTGAAGACAGAAACGGAGCGGGAGTGAGAAGAAAAGTGCTCGAGGAAAAGGCGTTTTAGAACCGTAGGAGGAGTAAAAGCTTTAGTGATACGGGTCAAGGATGTACAAAACCGCGGAAGAGGGACCCTCCACGGGGGCAAAGAAGGAACAACACGAGGAGAAACATCAGAAATACGAACGGAAAGAGAATCCTGCAGGCGAGATAACCGGACAGAAAGAGGGAGGTGGTGAAGAGGAACAGGAACTGCAGGAGGGGTAAAAGTTAAAGCACGACAGAGGCGAGAGGAAGGATGTTGCAAGGACCGCGCAAGATAGCGAAGACAGTAGCGATCACGGCGGTCCTGGAGAGACAGGAAGCCAGTGTCAACATACAAGCTAAGGACGGGAGTCGAACGAAAGGCACCAGAACTGAGGCGCAACCCAGTATGGTGCAAAGCATCAAGACGGCGAAGAGTAGAAGGAGAAGCAGACGAGTAAGCAGGGCAACCATAATCGAGCTTAGACAGGAAGAAAGAGGAATGTAAAGCAAGGAGAGTGCGCCTATCTGCCCCCCAAGAAGTATGGGACAAGACCCGAAGGAGGGTAAGGGCCTTAGAGCACTCAACACGGAGGTAAGAGATATGGGGAGACCAAGACAAACGAGTGTCAAGGAATAACCCCAAAAGCTTCGTGGAATCTTTGTATTCAAGGGGATGACCATAAAGTGACAAAGAGGGACGAAGAACAACCCGTTTCCGCGTAAAAGTCATGGCACAAGTCTTAGAAGTAGAGAACTTGAAGCCATGATCAGTGGCCCAAGACGACACGGCATCAATGGCAAGTTGAAGCCGGCGTTGAAGGAGAGGCGAATCATCACCCTGACAACAAAGGGTAAGATCATCGACATAGAGAGCGGAGAAGACACCAGAAGGAAGAGAGGAAAGAAGACCATTGAGGGCAACTAGAAAAAGAGTAGTGCTCAGAACACTACCCTGGGGCACACCTTCGTATTGCTGAAAAGAGGGAGAGAGAGCGGTACCAAGGCGCACCCGAAAGGAACGACGAGAGAGGAAGCCGCGGAGAAAGAGAGGGAGATGACCACGAAGGCCAAAAGAATGAAGTTGAGATAGGATATGATAACGCCAAGTGGTGTCGTAAGCCTTTTCCAGGTCAAAAAGGACGGCAACAACGGAGGTCTTCGCAGCAAAAGCAGTACGAATATAGACCTCCAAGTTCACCAGGACATCTGTCGTGCTGCGGCACTTGCGGAAACCAAATTGAGAAGGGGAGAGGAGGTGATGGTGTTCCAGGAACCACATCAGACGAACGTTAACCATACGTTCAAAGAGTTTGCAGACACAACTTGTGAGAGCAATAGGGCGAAAGTCCTTAGGGGAAATACCCAGAGACCCCGGTTTGCGAACAGGGAGGACAACGGCATCGAGCCAGTCCTCAGGGACTGACGACGACTCCCAGATCCGATTATACAGACTCAGTAAATACTGAGACGTGCTCGGAGGGAGATGGCGAAGCATCTCATAATGAATACCATCGGAGCCCGCCGCCGTAGAACCGCAGAGGGCCAGGGCAGAACGAAGTTCAGAGAGAGAGAAGGGATCATTATAGGGAAGCTGAAGATGAGTGCAGAAATCTAAAGGACGAGACTCAAGGACAGGTTTACGAAGAAGGAAAGATTGGGGAAGATGAAGACCAGAGCTAACAGAAGAAAAGTGGGAACCCAGTTCGGAAGCGACCTGCAACGGGTCCGCCACAAGAGTATCATGGAGGTGAAGAACCGGTGAAACATCGGGAACGAACTTACCCGCTATCTTGCGGATACGCTTCCAGATCTGGGCCAGAGGGGTTTCGGACGTAATTGTTGAGACATAAGATGCCCAACATTCACGTTTAGCCGTACGGATGGCCCTACGGGCCACCGCACTCGCTTTCCGAAAGAAAAGAAAAGAATCGGTCGTCTGCCTACGGCGGTGCCTCTTCTAGGCTGCACGCTTACAGCGGACAGCCCGAGCACAGTCCGCATTCCACCAGGGAACGCACTTCCATGGACCCCGAGAGGAAGAGCGAGGAATAGAGCGGAGGGCAGCGTTGAAGACAGTGTCATGAAAAAGGAGGAGAGCGCGAGAGAGAGGCATAAGGGAGAGGTCAGAGAGAGCAGCACTGAGGGTAAATAGGGTCCAGTCTGCCTTAGCAAACTGCCACCTAGGGAAAGAGAGGGAAGGGCGAAAAGAGAAAAAGGAAACAAGGATGGGGAAATGATCACTTCCATGGAGGTCATCAAGAACCTGCCACGTGAAATCTAAGTAAAGAGAAGAAGAGCAGAGAGAAAGATCAAGACAAGAAAGGGTGCGAGTCCGAGAGTCCAAATGAGTGGGCTCACCAGAATTCAGAAGAGACAGGGAAGAAGATAGGAGAAACGGCTCAAGGAGGCGACCCCGGGTATTCGTCAGAACGTCACCCCAAAGAGAATGACGACAATTGAAGTCACCCAGCAGGAGCACAGGCTCCGGCAAGAAGTCTAGGAGGTGTTTCAAATCAGGAAGAGAGAGCGGGACACTCGGGGGGAGATAAATGGAACAAATTGTGTACCATTTCCCCACAAAGATACGAGCAGCAGAACAATGGAGAGGCGAAGGAAAAAGCAAAGGAACAAAGGGAACATCGGCACGAATCAAGAGAGCAGAAGAATTAGAAGCCCCAGCAATGGCTGGGGGGGGGGGGAGAGAAAGGAATAGCCACGAAAACGACCAGGACGAGCACCAAGCATTGGCTCCTGGAGACAGACACAAAGGGGCGAAAACCGCAAAATCAGAAGTTGGAGTTCGAGGAAATTGGCGTAATAACCTCGAACGTTCCATTGAAGAATGGACAACGACGAGAAGAGAAAGGACAAAAACAGAGAACAAGGAAGAAACAAAGGCGAAAGAGCAACAGAGCACGTTAAAGAATATCAGGGTCGGGATCAGGGTCAGCAAAGTCAGGGTTAGGGGGCATGGGTAAACTGAGCAAAGACGGAGGGAAGGAAACGGGAGAACAGATAAGAGGTGGGCGGGCGGGGTCCGGAGGAGGAGGAGGAGGAGGAGGAGGAGGAAGAGGAGGAGACAACGGAGAGGAGCAGTCAAGGACAGCAGCAGGAAGAGGGGGAGTAGAAAGAGGGGAACGCACCTCAGCAAGAGCAGCAACCGAAAGGGAAGCAGGGGCCAAAGAAACCCCCAAAGCAGGAACAGGGGGCGCAATCACTGAAACGGGAGGGGAAGGAGCAACAGAGCCAGAAGTAGGAGCTGAGGAAGAAAGCGAAGCCTTCTTACCCGCCGGGGAAGAGGAAGGAGAGGAGCCAGGCTTTCGCTTCTGACTTAAAGAGACCGGTGTCCCAGCAACTACGTACCGGGCAACGGATTCCAGTGTCTCAACAGGAGAAGCCGAACGAGAGCACACACGACGGCCGTTAGGAGAGCGATGGACATCCGCCCGCACCGACAGGCGGTGGGGAGAGCCGATAGATGGAGGAAGAGGATGGGAAGGAGGATCGGAGGGGGACGAGGAAGAAGACACAGGAGACACGACAGACCGGGTAGAAGGAAGGGGAACCCCAGACAGAGGACCAGGAGGAGGATCCTTCGGGAGAGAACCCAAAGGAACAAAGGAGGGGGCAGTGGGCGCATCAGGGTCCAAGGCCCGGAAACGGTTGTGAGTCTGAGGAAGGCGGGAAGGACGAGGAGATGTTACGAACCCGGATTCAGCGTCCGAGCAAGGAGCAGTAACAACTACGCCATCTGTGGGTCAGCTCCCGAAACCCCCGCCAAACGGACGACGACACCTAGTGAGGACAGCGAGTACTGGCCTCGAGGACCAGTTGCCAGTCTGGTTCAGCGCTCAACACCGCCGCTCCTGACCTCTGGTGAGGTGGTGCTCCGACGACAGCGCCATCTATGGACTGGATACGTCAGGTGTTTGCGCCTGAGCCCGTAAGTGTGGTGTTTTAGTGTCCCTGTTATTGATGACGTGTCTGCTTACAGAGCCGACCTGGGACCACTGTGTTGAAGGTGGAGTCAGTCTACCCGAGGCAGCCAGTCTCCATACTGTGAAGTTTGCTGCAGCTGTTGTGACGTCGTCCCCCCGGAAGAACACTGTGGTGTGTTAAGCCTGCCAGTGGAGTGGCAGGGAAAGGATTTACCCGGGACCGACGGTTGGAGACGATAATCCACTGGGGTATTGAGGACAGGAGGGTGATTGGTGATATCACACGAGACTCCTGTCTAGGGCGTACCTCTTTTATCGTTCGTGGAGTGGCCGTACCAGCCTTGGTGGCTCAGTACCTGCCAGCAGACCTGCTGGACGTGTGGTTGACGGCCTCCACGACGGTGCCCCCAGTGGACCTGTGTTTTGGCTGACCTGTGGCCAGGGTAGGCTCGGTATTCTCAGAAGACACGTCTTGAGGCCACGAAGAAAGCACCGCGGACTCGGCACCTAGCTTCTTGATCAAGGGTCTTCAGCAGAAGACTAGATTGTGCACGATCCCCTTGTAAAGTGTTAATACCCCTCCCCCTTGTGTACTCTTTTATTCGATATATTTAAACGGTGATGGTGAACATTATATTATATTAAGTTCTTAGCTTTCTTTCCTTACTCCCTTTAAGTTACTTGCGTCACGGATCTCATCCCTTGATAGCCACTACTGGCTTGGGAACGGATACATATATCTTCCTCTAACAACATCAGAGTGAGAACCCCGTTGCGTCCCGAGAGGGCCGTAACAGGAGAGGAAGAGCGCAACACGCGAGCATAAGAGATATTAGCAAAAGGCGGGAGCCGGCGAACCTGGCGCCTCGCCTCAGGAAAAGATAAACGCTCCCGGTGCTTCAAGTCGAGGACGGCTGCCTCAAGCTTGTAATGGACACACGCACGGGAGAAGGTAGAATGGGCCTCACCGCAGTTGAGGCAACGAGCCTGGGGAGAAGTGCACTCCGACTTAGAGTGACCTTCACTCCCACACAAAGGACAGAGAGAGACAGTCCCAGAGCAACGGAGGGCACCATGCCCAAACCTCCAGCACTTGTTACAAAGTCGAGGAGAAGGAATATACTCCTGGACAGAGCACCTAGCACCAGCAAGAATGACAGAGGATGGAAGGGTCCTACCATCAAAGGTGATCTTCACAACGCGAAGGGGTTGACGGCGACGACCACGAGGGGGACGAGTAAACGAGTCAACCTGGAGGACAGAATGGCCTTGGGCATCAAGGATATGCCGAATATCATCGTGGCAATCCTGCAGATTCCGAACACCAGTTGCAACATGGGGTGGGAGGAGAATAGTGCCAACACTGGCATTCATCTGAACGTTCTTGGAGACCCGAACAGGGGTCTCGCCAAGGCAAGATAAGGCAGCCAAGCGGGAAGCCGCATCCTGAGAAGGAGCAGCAACGACACGTGTACCGAGACGAGTGGGGTTGAAAGTAACAGACGCATCCACGGAATCTACAAGATGCCGATGGAGGGAGAAATCGTCAGGAGGCGCAGAATCAAGAGGGAGGAGATCAAAGTATTTGGCCCAGGAAGCAGGACCAAACAAGGCCTGATACGCATCGGCACGAGAAGGAATCGAGCGAGTGCGGTTGGGGCGCGAACGGCGTTGAGAACCCCTAGAGAGAGAGGGGTCAAAAGGCGCAGTAGTCACAACGAAAGACTTAGCCACACCAGGGGACGAAGTGGTCACCACCGGGGGCTGGAGGCTCGACCCAACCACAGAGGAGGGAGGGGAGCTGGGGGAAGAAGTCAGGACGGTCAAAGGAGGAGCAAGGTCGGGGCCCAACGCAGCGGGAGCTACAGAGCCTGGTCTTCCAATACAGGCCGACTCGGGGCTTGGTCGCCCACCCCACGAGCCTGAGAGGGTACAACGGAAACATTCAACGACATAGAGACGAAAAATGACAAATTCATCCACGAATGTGCCCCCATACCCACCATGGAGCCACAATTAGAGGCAGGACACCCAACAGGAAGCTATCGCCGATCATGCCGGGGCCCCCTAGGGGTGCGTCGTGAGTATACGCCCCACAAACGCCACCTTAAGAACTGTCAGTCCGTCGAGATCGGGTTCAGCGACGAAAGGGGGATTGACAATAAAAGGTTCCCCTCGCTCGAGACGTTGGGTACTACAGTTCTACGGGTGCAAGAGTATGCCTCCTCAAGCACCCGGGCGTCAAAATAAAAGAAGTCCAAAGAAAGAATCCAAAACAAGCAAAAGGTCGGCAGGAAACGACAAGCAGATAGGAGAAGAGGGCGGAGAAAAACGAAACATAAGGAAAAGGAAAAGCGATCCGGCACAATTGGAGAAGACAGCAGCAGGAGTGCAAGGCCAGAAAAGGACAGAGGACTGCCCAACGGAGCATCAAACTCCGGCAGCCGTCCACCAAGCCCCCTCACGACGCCAACGGGCCGGATGGGGAGGGGGTAATATTTGGAAAATAGTGCTCCATGTATTCTTAATGTTGCCCTTAATTTGGTCAAATTTATTTTCGTAGTATTTTATTTTGGCTCTCCTAATTATTTTAGATAGCATTGAGGAGCAAGTCTTTGAAACTTCTTTGGAGACGACTCTTAACCTTTACATCTTCTCAGTCATGTTTTTTTATTAATAGATTTAAATATACCCTTTGTAAGCCATGGATTGTTTAACCTTTTAGTTGTGACTTGTTTCGTTAGCATTGGACAGCATCTTACCTGATATATTAGATTAAAGACCTGCTCGAAGTGCTATGCGTGTTAGTGGCTTTGCATGAATGGCAAAACACCAATCTTATGTAATTTCAAAAACCCATTGTACCCTTCTTGCAAATAAATTATTATTATTATTATTATTATTATTATTATTATAAAAGGGCCCAGTCTTTGGAATTCACTCCCTGATGCATTAAAAAATGTTCCAACCTAAACCTCGTTCAAAAGTAAATGCAAAAAGTACCTAATTTCATCCTCATAGTTTCATACCTTGTGCTTCAAACTCACTGTTCTTGCTCTACCCACTTCCCCAATATTAGTACAGTACTTGAGACTAATTAAGTACTTCGTCTCTACCAGTGTAATCACCTCTGTCAATTTATATTGTTGATATAAAACCTTGCTACAATATATGTTTTCACCTTACCTGATATGTTAGATTAAGGACTTGCCCTAAATGCTGTGTATGTTAGTGGCTTTTCAAGAATGTAAAACCATAACTAATGTAATCTCACGAACCCATTGTACCTTTTTGTAAATAAAATATCATTATTATTATTATTATTATTATTAGTAGTAGTAGTAGTAGTAGTATTATTATAAGTGTCAGGAGGCAGAAAACAGGTTTATCCCAGCCCAGAAAGAAAAAAACAGAAAAGCAAAAGGGGAATCCGTGGTTCAATCAAGCATGTAAGGCAGCAGGGCAGCTATAAGCAGAAGGGCATGTCCCAATCTACAAAAAGGGGGGATAGGCAGGAGGCCCTAAACCACAGCGTGGTGTCCATAACTTGTATGCCATGCAAGGTGATGGAGAATATTGTGAGGAAAAAGCCTGGTGGCACATCTGGAGAGAAGTAATTATCAAAAAAAAAGACACCAAGCCGGGTGAGGTTATAGCACCATTAAATGTGTGCGATATTCAAACGGCGCTAAATATCACTAAGGATGCCAATAAGAGAAGAAAAGCGCATAAGACGAACACCATCAAAGGTATCCGATTCACCAAGGATTTTATTGAAACGGGTGATCCCAAGGAACAGTCGGGAAGTAAGACGTAAACACATTTTAGAAGAAAGGACATTCAACGAAGATATGCATGACCGTAAGAGATACAACTCTGTATGGACAACAAGGAGCAGGGCGGCGCTCAATTAAGTGCCCGTGAGAAGCGGGTATGGCCAATAGGTAACCTCACCAGAGACGTTTCCCACTGCCAGTTACGGTGGTAGGAGGAAGGCCATGGGGGGACACAACCCTTAAGAGCACACAGCTTGTTACTAATAACAGAAGACCAGCGATCTTGCCAACAAGCACGCAATGTGGAATAAATACCAGGGAAGACGTCGAAATAAGCAACACCTTTGCTGGAAATGGGACAAGTGCAGATAGCCACCTTTGTGGCAGTATCCGCACTCTTATATAAGGAAACATCAATTTGGCTGGGAACCCAGCAAAACTCAACTGTTTTCAATTTACTGGAGATAAACAGTCAATATTGAATTTTGACCACCACAGGATGAACAGGATTAAAGAATTCCAGAGCCACGAGGGCACTACAAGAGTCAACTACAACAACAAAGGAAGAAGTACGGCAAGAAAGCAGTTGAGGAGCATACAAAATTGCATTAAGGTAAGGTAATTATCAAAGGAAGGCACCAAGCCGGGAAGGCTATGTAGCACCATCAAAGTGCGAAATAATCAGAGGGCGTTAAATATCACCAAGAATGCCAATACGAGAACAAAAACGCAAGAGGCGAACGATATCAAAAGTATCCGATTCACCTAGAATTCTATCGAGGGACAAGTGACCACGAGGGACGGTCGGAAAGCAAGACACATGCTCGTCCTGGAAATCAGGACATTCAACAAGGATATGCACAACTGTAAGAGGGACAACGCAATTCGGACAATAAGGAGCAGGGCGGCGCTCCATTAAGTGACCGTGGGTTAAGCGGGTATGACCAACCCGCAGCCGTGCCAAAGCAGTTTCCCACCGCCGGTTACGGTGGTAGGAGGAAGGCCACGGGGACACACTACGTTTGAGAGTACGCAGCTTGTTACCAACCACAGAGGACCAACAACCCTGCCAACGGGCAAGAATGGAAGAATGAATAACAGGATAAAAGTCGGAATAAGGAATACTTTTACGGGAGATGAGACAAGAACGGATAGCTTCTTTAGTGGCAGCATCCGCACGCTCATTGAAAGAAACACCAATATGGCTGGGAACCCAGCAAAACTCTACTGATTTAAATTTACTAGAAATAAGAAACAGCCAATGTTGAATCTCGATGACCACCGGATGGACAGGATTAAAGGACCCTAGAGCCATGAGGGCACTACGAGAATCAACTACAACCACAAAGGAGGAATGAGAATGAGAAAGCAAGAGACGAAGAGAATAGAGAATAGCATAAAGTTCTGCCGTAAAGACACTAGCCTCTGAAGGGAGGCGAAACATATAAGTACGGTCAGGAAAAACAACAGAGTAGCCCACACCGTCCGCAGACTTAGACCCATCAGTGAAGATGGAGATAGAGTGGAAGTGCGAAGAAAAGTGCTCAAGGAAGAGGCTTTTCAGAATAGTAGGAGGGGTAAAGGCTTTAGTAATACAAGTCAAGGACGTACAAAACTTGGGAAGGGGGACTCTCCACGGAGGTAAGGAAGGAACAATACGAGGAGAAACATTAGAAATATGAACAGAAAGAGAATCCTGTAAGCGAGATAACCGGACAGAAAGTAGGAGACAATGAAGAGGAACAGGAACCACAGGAGGAGGATAAGTCAATGCACGACAGAGGCGAGAGGAAGGATGTTGGAAGGACCGCGCAAGATAGCGAAGACAGTAGCGATCACGGCGGTCCTGAAGAGAGAGAAAGCCAGTGTCAACATACAAACTAAGGGCGGGAGTCGAACGAAACGCACGAGAGCTGAGACGCAACCCAGTATGGTGCAAAGCATCAAGACGGCGAAGTGTAGAAGGAGAAGCAGAAGAGTATGCAGGGCAACCATAATCGAGTTTAGACAGGACGAGAGAGGAGTGCAAATAGAGGAGCGTGCGCCAATCTGCTCCCCAAGAAGTATGGAACAAAACCTTAAGGAGGTTAAGGGCCTTAGAACATTCAACACGGAGGTAAGAGATATGGGCTGCCCAAGACAAACGAGTGTCAAAGACTAACCCCAAAAGCTTTGCGGAAACCCTGTACACAATGGGATGACCATAAAGCAACAAAGAGGGACGAAGAACGACATGCTTCCGAGTAAAAGTCATAGCACAAGTCTTAGACGCAGAGAACTTGAAGCCATGATCGGTGGGCCAAGACGACACGGCATCAATCGCAAGTTGAAGCCGCTGTTGAAGGAGAGGGGAATCATCACCCCGACAGCAAAGGGTAAGATCATCAACATAGAGAGCAGAGAAGAGGCCAGAAGGAACAGAGGAAAGAAGACCGTTGAGGGCAACTAGAAAAAGAGTAGTGCTCAGAACACTACCTTGGGGTACACCCTCATACTGCTGAAAAGGGGCAGAGAGCAGTACCAAGCCGCACACGAAACGAACTACGAGAGAGGAAGCTCCGGAGGAAGAGAGGGAGGTTCCCACGAAGGCCAAAAGAATGAAGTTGAGACAGAATATGATACCGCCAGGTAGTGTCGTAAGCCTTTTCCAGGTCAAAAAGGACGGCAACAACGGAGGTCTTCGCAGCAAAAGCAGTACGGATATAGACCTCCAAGTTCACCCGGACATCTGTTGTGCTGCGGCACTTGCGAAAACCAAATTCAGAAGGGGAGAGGTGGCGATAGTGCTCTAAAAAACACATCAAACGAACGTTGACCATACGTTCAAAGAGCTTGCAGACACAACTCGTGAGAGCAATAGGGCGGAAGTCCTTGGGGGATGACCCGAGAGACCCTGGTTTCCGAACAGGAAGGACAACAGCATCGAGCCAGTCTTCAGGGACTGACGACGACTCCCAGACCCGATTGTACAGACTCAGTAAATACTGAGACGTGCACGGAGGGAGATGGCGAAGCATTTCATAATGAATGCCATCGGAGCCCGCTGCCGTAGAACCACAAAGGGCTAGGGCAGATTGAAGTTCAGAGAGAGAGAAGGGATCATTATTGGGAAGGTGAAGATAAGTACAAAAATTTAAAGGACGAGATTCAAGGAGAGGCTTACGAAGAAGGAAGGATTGGGGGAGATGAGAACCAGAACTAACAGAGGAGAAATGGGAACCCAGTTCGGTCACAACCTGCAACGGGTCCGCCACAAGAGTACCATGAAGGCGAAGGACCGGTGAGGCATCGGGAACGAACTTACCCGCAATCTTGCGGATACGCTTCCAGACCAGTAGAAGAGGAGTTTCGGACGTAACGGTGGAGACATAAGACTCCCAGCATGCACGTTTAGCCATACGGATGGTCCTACGGGCTACCGCACTCGCCTTCCGAAACAAAAGAAAAGACTCAACCGTCTGCCGGCGGCGATGTCTCTTCCAGGCTGCACGCTTACAGCGGACAGCCCAAGCACAGCCCATACTCCACCAGGGAACGCACTTCCGCGTTCCCCGAGAGGAAGAGCAAGGAATAGAGTGGAGGGCAGCGTCAAAGACAGTGTCATGAAAAGAAGGAGGGCGCAAGGGAGAGGTAAAACGGAGAGGTCGGAAATAGTAGCACGGAGAGTAAAGAGGCGCCAGTCAGCCTCGGCAAACTGCCACCTAAGGAAGGAGAGAGGAGGGCGAAAGGAGAAAAAAGTGACAAGGATAGGAAAATGGTTACTGCCATGGAGGTCATCAAGGACTCGCCACCCGAAATCTAAGGAAAGGGATGACGAGCACAGAGAAAGATCGAGACAAGAAAGGGAACGAGTCCGAGAGTCCAAATGAGTGGGCTCACCAGAATTAAGAAGGGACAGGGAAGAAGAGAGGATGAACGGTTCAAGGAGGCGACCCCGGGTGTTTGTCAGCACATCACCCCAAAGGGCATGACGACAATTGAAATCACCCAGCAGGAGCACAGGCTCCGGCAAGGAGTCTAGGTAAGATCGGGAAGAGAAAGTGGGACAGTGGGGGTAGATAAATAGAACAAACCGTGTACCATCTACGCACAAAGAAACGGGCGGCAGCACAGTGGAGAGGCGAGGAAAAAAGTAAGGGGACAAAGGGAACATCGGAACGAATCAAGAGAGCAGAAGAATTATGGACCCCAGCGACAGCTGGGGGAGGGGAGAGAAAAGAATAGCCACGGAAGCGACCAGGACGAGAACCAAGCATCGGCTCCTGGAGACAGACACAAAGGGGCGAAAACTGTGAAATGAAAAGTTGGAGATCAAGGAAATTGGCGTAAAATCCACGGTTCCACTGGAGAAAAGACAGCAGCAAAGAGAGAGAGGAGAGCAACAGAGAGCAAAGAAGAAACAAAGGTGAAGAAGGAACACAGCACGCTAAAAAAGCATAGTCAGGATCAGGGTCAGCGAAGTCAAGGTTAGGGGGCATGGGTAAACTGAGTAAAGAAGGAGGGCAAGAAGCTGGAGGACGGATCAAAGGTGGACGAGCAGGGTCTGGAGGAGAAGGAAGGGGAGGAGAAGGGGCAGAAAGAGGGGAGCGCACCTCAGCAAGGGCAGTAACCGAGATGGAACCAGGGGCTAAAGAAACCCCCACAGTAGGAACAGGGGGCACCACCACCGAAGCGGGAGGGGAAGAAATGATAGAATCAGAGATAGGGGGTGAAGAAGAAAGCGAAGCTTTCTTACCGACAGGGGAGGAGGAAGGAGAGGAGCCAGGTTTCCGCTTCTGACTCAAAGATACAGGCGTCCCAGCAGCAACGTACTGGGCAACAGACTCCAGTGTCTCGATAGGAGAAGAAGATCGAGAGCGAGCAACACAACCATCAGGAGAGCGATGGACGTCGGCCCACACAGTCAGGTGGCGTGGAGAGCCAGGAGACGGAGGAGAAGGACGGGAAGTAGGACTAGAAGGAGAGGAAATAGAAGACACAGGAGACGTGACAGACTGGGTAGAAAGAAGGGGAGCCCTAGACAGAGAACCAGGAGGGGGACCCTTCGGAACAGAACGGAGGGAAACAGGGGAGGTGGTGGTGGGTGTGTCCGGGTCTAAGGCTCGGAAACGGTTGAGAGACTGAGGAAGGCGGGAAGGACGAGGAGAGGAAGAGCGCACCACGCGAGCATAGGAGACACCGGCGAAAGAGGGGAGACGATGAACTTGGCGCCGAGCCTCAGGAAAAGACAAACGGTCTCGGTGCTTCAAGCTGAGGACAGCCGCCTCAAGTTTGTAGTGAATACATGCACGGGAGAAAGTAGGGTGGGCCTCACCGCAATTGAGGCAGCGGGCCTGGGAAGAAGTGCACTCTAACTTAGAGTGACCCTCGCTTCCACACAGGGGACAGAGAGAGACAGGACTAGAGCATTTGAGGGTACCATGCCCAAACCTCCAGCACTTACCGCAGAGCCTTGGAGAGGGAATATATTCCTGAACGGAGCATCTGACACCAGCAAGAATGACAGAGGGCGGAAGGGACCTACCATCAAAGGTAGCCTTCACAACCTTAAGGGGCAGACGGCGATGACCACGAGGGGGACGAGTAAATGTATCCACCTGGAGTACAGAATAACCCTGAGCCTCGAGGATATGCTTGATATCCTCGTGGCAGTCCTTGAGATCCCTAACACCAGTCGCAACATGGTGCGGGAGGAGAACAGTGCCAACACTGGCATTCAATCGGGCATTCTTCGAGACCCGAACAGGGGTCTCGCCAAGGCAGGATAAGGCGGCCAAGCGGGTGGCCACATCCTGAGAAGGAGCGGCAACGACACAGGTACCAAGACGAGTGGGGTTGAAGGTGATAGAGGCATCCACGGAATCGACAAGATGCCTATGAAGGGAAAAATCAGCAGGAGTTGAATCCAAAGGTAGGAGGTCAAAGTATTTAGTCCACGTATCAGGACCAAACAAAGCATGGAACGAAGTAGGATGGGAAGGGAGCATACGAGAGCGGCCGTGGCGGGGACGGCGATGAGAACCCTTAGAGAGAGACGGGTTGAAAGGTGCAGTAGTCACAAGAAAGGATGGAGCCGTGCAAGGGGACGAGACAGTCACCACAGCAGGCTTGGGGCTCGACCCAACCCCAGAGGAGGGAGGGGAGCAGGGAGGAAGAGTCCGGTCTGGGCCTAAACCGGGTCCCGTAGCGGGGGCTACAGATCCCGGTCTTCCAGGACGATCCGACTCAGGGGCCTGGTCGCCCACCCCATGAGCCTGGGTAATAGAAGGCAAGTCGTTATCCATACAGCAAACCAAACAAAAGAGATGAGACCTGGAACCAAGGGATACCACCTAGCAGGGCAGCCAGGGAGGCCGAGCGCGGGCCAGTGCAGGAAGGGTGCGTCGTCCCCAGCGGTGCTCCCCCTTTTCAACAGGGGACTCCTACTACTTCGTTCATTCTCCCACACTGGTGCTAAGACCCCAGTCTCCCTATCTCCCCCAGCCTGGACACCCAACCATCCACTCAGGGCGGCCTCTCACAGGCGACCCCTCCAGCGGGTGGTCCGATGGCTCACAAGGCCTCTACATGGTGCCCTTCAGCACGTACACCACCCAAAGAGGGGGCAGGAGAGGGGGCACAGGCAACCCACACCAGTCCCAGGGAGGTGTACGTGAGCCCCTCACCACAGCAAGGAGACACCACGGAGGGGAAATTGCATTAAGTTCTGCCGTGAAGAAGCTAGTCTCCTGAGGCAGGAGACACACGTAGGTGCATTCAGGAAATACAACGGAGTAGCTAACACCGCCAGCCGACTTAGACCCATCTATGAAGATGGAGATAGAGTTGGAGTGTGAATTAAAGTGAGCAAGGGAAAAAATATTTCAGAACTGTAGGAGGGGTAAAAGCTTTAGTCATGCTGGTCAAGGTTCTACAAAACTTACGAAGAGGGAACCTCCATGGGGGCAAGGACGGAACGACATGAGGAGAAACATTGGTAACATGAACCAAGAAAGAACCTTGCAAGCAAGACAACTATACAGAAAGGGGAAGGTGGTGATAGGGAACAGGGGCCCGCAAGAAAGTAATGGTCAAAGTACAACATAAGCAAGAGTGAGGGTGTTGGAGGAACCGTGCACAGTAGCGAAGACAGTAGCGATTACAGAGGATGGTGGTATCAACATACAGGCTCGTCGAATGAAAGGCACCAGACCTGAGGCGCAGCCCAGTGTGGTAAGGCTCATCAAAACAACGAAGAGTTCGGGAAGAGGCAGACGAGTAAGTAGGACAGACTTAATAGAGTTTAGACAGCACAAGAGAGAAATGTAGAAGAGCGTGCGCCAATCAGCTCCCCAGGAAGTATGGGACAAGACCATAAATATGTTAAGGGCCTTAGGGCATTCATCATGGAGGTAAGAGATATGGGGGTGACCAAGACAAACAAGCATCAAAGATTGCTTCCAGACTTCCAGAAGTTTAGCAGAATCCTTATATAAAAGAGGATTACCATAAAGCAACAGAGGGGGGGGGGGGGGGGGGGTCGAAGAACGACCTGTTTCCGAGTAAAGGTCATGGCACAAGTCTTGGCTGTAGAGAGCATGAAGCCATGATTGGTGGCCCCAGATGACACGGCATCAATCACAAATTAAAGCTGCCGTTGGAGGACAGGTGAATCATCACCTTGACAGCAGAGTGTAAGATCATCTACATAAAGAGCGGAGAAAATGACAGAAGGAAGGTAGGAAAGAAGACCATTGAGGGCAACCAGGAAAAAGAGTAGTGCTCAGAACACTACCTTGGGGTACATCTTCGTATTGCCAAAAAGAGGCAGAGAGAGCGGTATCAAGCCGCACTTGAAAGGAACGAGGAGAGAGGAAGCTGTGGAAGAAGAAAGGGAGATACCATGAAGGCCAAAAGATGGGAGTTGGGACAGAATATAGTATCTCCAGGTGATGTCATATGCCTTTTCTAGGTAAAAAGGGACAGTAACCACGGAGGTCTTCACAGCAAAAGCAGTACGAATATAGACCTCAAAGGTCACAAGGACATCAGTTATGCTGCGACACTTGCAAAAGCCAAATTGAGTAGGGGAGAGGTGATAGTGTTCCAAATCAGACAGACGTACATTGACCATTGTGACGGTAACACGTTGGTGTTCGGCTGTTCAAAGCTAGGGGTATGGCCTCGTCACATAGAATAAAAAAAAATAGAAAATCTGGAACTTCGTCTGTGGTAAGGTAAGGAGAAGACACACAAAACACAAGTAAATTTTAACAATGGAATTTTAATTACGTTAGATAAACAAAACATGAATAAAATGGACATACAAATTCGTATAATAAAATCAATCAAAATAATAAGAATAATTAAATGAAAAAATGAAAAGTTACGTTAAGACAAGTGAGCAATAACAAGCTGTGCAATATACAAGAAAATGAGAGGTGCAGGAATATTGGCTTTAAGCTATCACCTCTCTTAGTACACGTAAGCCAAAGCTCCGTCTACTAGGAAGACGTGTTAACCGTATGAAAGCACTGAATATTCTGAGGACTGAGGTCGTGGCAGCCCCAGACATCAAGTAGTATGGTGGGTGAGTGTAGTAGCAGCTGGACCGGCGGCCAATCAGCGAGGAGCCGGCAACAAGACAGGTAGTTTGGCGGTTTGAGGCTGAGCAGGTGTTCCTGGCTGCATACGTTTTGCTCTCTGGCAAACCTTGGAGATGTTGTTGTCGTTGTTGGACATTTCTTCCATAGTAGTTTTATATATATTGTAACGACGTATTTGTGGAGGGAAGAGCAGGCTCAATCTCTTGAAGGAGATTATCGTCACACCATACATTCAAAGAGTTTGCAGACAACTCGTTAGAGCAATAGGGTGGAATTCTTTAGGGAATGACCCTAGAGAACCAGGTTTCCAAATATGAAGAACAGACTCAAGTCAGACCTCAGGGATTGACGATGACTCCCAGACACAATTATAGACACTCAATAAATACTGAATCGTGCATGGAGGGAGATGGTGAAACACCACATAATGAATATCATCTGAGCCCGCCGTCATAGAACCGCAGAGGGCAAAGGCAGACTGGAGTTCTGAGAGAGAGAACGGATCGTTATAGGTAAGCTGAAGATGAGTGCGAAAATCTAAGGGACAATATTCAAGAAGGGGCTTAAATACAAACCTGGAAAGAAGGTACTTACATATAAATACTTACGAGTACTTATATATAAGTATCTACATGTTTTATTCACCATAACTGTACAACTAAGCTGGTATGGAGAGCTCGGACAATAACAAGAGATCGCCACACAGTCACCTGACGCTCCTCTCCCTCCCTCACCAAAATGGCTCCTCCCACCAGCACAGCACTAATTATCACCACAATCCTGCTATTATCAGAATCCTGGTCATTTTTATCACAGTCGGGGGTCTTCTGTAATATTATATATTATATATATATATTATCAATCTTTGGACAACACCCACCAGTGGGACTCGAACCCAGAAAGCACAACTACACAATACAATACAATACAATTTTATTTAGGTAAGGTACATACATACAATAAATATTTACAAGAATTGTTTGACTTATAGGTAGAGCTAGTACATACAATGCCTAAAGCCACTATTACGCAAAGCGTTTCGGGCATGATAAACTTAAATGACAAGCTTAATACTAATTGAGCATAATGAGTAGAATGAAAACAAGAAATGAAAACATAGATGAAAAAGCAGCACAAATACAATTATGTCGACAAACAGCGCTCTTTAAAGAAAAAAAACAGACATTGGTTGACAATAGAAGGGTAAGGTAGGTTACAGGGAATTTATTAGGTATAGCTTCGCTTTTAACTTAAACTGGTTGAGAGAGGTACAGTCTTTAACATGGTTGGGAAGGTCATTCCACATTCTGGGCCCCTTGATTTGTAGAGCATTTCTAGTTTGATTAAGTCGTACTCTAGGAATATCAAAACTGTATTTATTTCTGGTGTGATGCTCATGGGTTCTGATACAACCTTCTATGAAGCTTTTGAGATCAGGATTGGCATTATAGTTTAGCGTTTTATATATGTATAATACACATGAGAGAATGTGCAGTGACTTAATGTCTAACATATTCAGAGATTTGAGTAGGGGTACGGAGTGATGTCTGGGGCCAGAGTTGGATATTGTCCTAATAGCAGCTTTGTGTTGAGTAATTAGAGGACGTAAGTGATTTTGGGTAGTAGAGCCCCAAGCACAAATACCATAGTTGAGATATGGATAGATAAGGGAGTAATAGAGAGTCACCAGGGCAGGGCGTGGTACATAATATCTGATCTTAGAAAGAATGCCCACAGTTTTTGAAACTTTTTTTGATATATTTAGAATGTGTCCCTGGAAATTCAGCTTGTGGTCAATGAGGATGCCAAGGAATTTGCCATCTAATTTGTTACAAATTTGGGTATTGTTTATTTTGAGATTTATTTGATTAGAGGATTTATTGCCAAACAGAATATAGAAGGTTTTGTCAATGTTAAGGGTGAGTTTGTTGGCAGTTAGGCACAGATGGACTTTATTTAGCTCAGTATTTACTGTGGCATTTAGAGCAAGGGGATCAGGACTGGAGTAAATGAAGGTTGTGTCGTCAGCAAATAGAATTGGTTTGAGGTGTTGGGAGGCATTTGGAAGGTCATTAATGTAGATGAGAAAGAGGAGAGGGCCAAGTATGCTGCCCTGGGGAACACCAATGTTGATGGGTAGGGTGGGAGAAATTGTATTATTCACAGAAACATATTGGAGCCTGTCAGTAAGGTAGGATTTGAGGTATTGTAGGGAGTGTCCTCTGACTCCATAATGATGTAATTTAAGAAGAAGGTTTTGGTGGTTGACAGTATCAAAAGCTTTACGCAGGTCCACAAACAACCCAACAGGGAACTCATTTTTATCAAGAGCTGTATGAATCGAGTTAAGCATACTAATAAGTGCATCGTTAGTGCTTTTTTTGGGTCTGAAGCCATATTGGCAAGGGCTAAGTATATTGAGTTTGGCTAGATATGAGTAAAGCTGCTAATAGATCGGCATTATAGTTTAGCGCACAACTACACAGGTAGTTGTGCTTTCTGGGTTCGAGTCCCACTGGTGGGTGTTGTCTAAAGATTGTTAATCTTCACTTGTGGTTTATGCAAGTATAGGCTTATATATATATTATATTATATATATATTATATATATATATATATATATATATATATATATATATATATATATATATATATATATATATATATATATATATATATATATATATATATATATATATATATATGTTTCACTGAATATGACCGCATATTCTGTATTTATTATTTTCTGGTTTAGGGCTTCTATCCCTCTAACTATTTTCTTAGCATCAGGGCTTAGTTGAAATAGGAGTTCTCCAAAACTCATTTTCGTACCTTTAAGGTGAAGAAAAGAAGTGATTTTTATAGAGTGTATTACACTTATTTATATAATTTGCACAACGTTTCGAACCTCCATGGTTCATTCTCAAGTGAACAGATCTTACAATGCTGGTTGATTTTATACCCGCACTGGATCAGGTGATAATACAATAAAGGTGAAAACATGGGGGTATACATAAGGGATAAATGTGAGGTGAAACATAGAGGTAACTGCAGAAGGCTTATTGGCCCATACGAGGCAGCTCCTATCTAAACACAAAGATTAATCCAGTGTAATTGGCCTGTTATGTTGGACATTGTCTTCTGTGTTAGCATCATTATGTTCTGGTCTTGTCCTTACTCTCATGGTGGGTAGAGTAAATAGTTCCGTGATTTGGGTGTTCATGGTAGGTTGTTCTATTCTTATGTGAATTGCCTCAAGAATTTGTAATCTTCTTGAATCTTGGGTTTTGTCTATTATGCAAGTATTCTTGTTCAACATTTCTCTTGTTAGAGTAATGTCATAGGCTTGTCTCATGTGATTCCTAGGGGCACCGGATTGAAGATGGCATGTCAAACGCCTCGTCAGTTTGGTCGACGTCATACCTATGTACTTAGATTGAAGGTTACATCCTTCGTGGGGGCAAGTGTACATGTATACAACGCTTGACTGCTGTAGAGGGTTCTCCGTCGGCTTCGGGCTGTTTTTGATAAGGAGTTCGGAAGTCTTCTTGGTTTTGTAGAATATTATCAGGTTTATGTTTTGGTTAGGAGTAGTGCTTTTTACTCCTTTACGGATTATTTCTTTCATTATTCTTTCCTCTTTTATATGTTCACTGTTAGTTAGTTTAGTTCATTTATTATGCACCCCATACCCATCTTGTGGGCGGTAGTGGAAAGGGTTACAGAGGCACATAATGGGCTCAGGGACTGAACCCCACAATTCATTTAGCTAAGCAAGTTACAATCTTGATGAGCTAGTTACAAAATTCAATATAAGTCATCACATCAACAATGGGTTCGAGATCGACCTCAAGTACAGGTTCTAAATTAAGCAACTGACATATGTGGAGAGCTAGTGTCAAAATTTATATGTTTGTCCTGCACACCGTCCCCCATCCAGTGGGCAGCGGTGGATAGGTTACAATCACTTAGTTACTACCTACAGTTAGCAAACTGAGGATATTTGGCTAAAATTTCTGGTAGCAGATCATTTTGAATGAAATATTGACACATCGCTGGAACATTGGTTATAGAATTGTCTCTAAATTCACGTATCTTTTCGCACTCCATCACATAGTGACGGAGGGTGTGCGAATAATGCTGATGTAGACCTGACCAAATGTAAACTGTGTCAACAAAATTATATGTTCACTGTGCATGGTTAAATGCTTCTGGACGATATCCATAAGCTAGAAGACAACAAAAAAGTCATCACCACTGACACACTTCAAGCTGAACTACTTGCAGAAGCAAGGAAAAAACGAGGAACATATTCATCTACAATCTTAACCCCACGACTCAAAGAAGCAGCGAAACAACTAAAAAATCTGAAAGACGTAACAATAAGAAAAGCCGACAAGACAGCAGCATATGTATTGATTCCTACCCATGAATACATGAACAAAATTAGCGACATCCTTAGTGACGACTCCAAATTTCAACGAATCACGAGGAACCCCGTAGAAGACCTTAAGTAGAAGACCTTAAGCGGAAAGTAAACAAAACAATTACAGCAATCAACGCAAAGAAAGGTAGTGTGCATTTCAATAAACTTCAAGGCGACTACGGCTTAGGATATGCCTACGGCAATGTTAAGACGCATAAACCAGGTAACCCACTACGCCCTATAATCAGCCAAATACCAACCCCAACTTATCACCTGGCAAAGAAGCTCAATGAACTCCTAACTCCATACACTCCAAGTAAGTTTAGTCTACAATCATCAGCAGATTTCCTAGAATTGATCAAATCTACCCAGCCCGATGGAATCATCGCTTCCCTGGACGTTGAATCCCTATTTACCAACGTCCCAGTCGACACAACTATAGGAATGATACTGGACAGAGTATACAGAGATGAGAGCACCCCCAAATTAGACATACCTGAGCCACACTTGAAGAGTCTTCTCGAAGCATGTACAAAGGAAGCCCCTTTCATCAGTCCACAAGGAGACATGTATTTACAAATAGACGGAGTAGCAATGGGCTCCCCCTTAGGAGTTTTATTTGCTAATTTTTATATGGGAACCATCGAAGACAGGGTCTTCAGTAGCAGACAAAAACCAACTGTATATTGCCGTTATGTAGATGACATATTCGTAATAGTAAAAGACTCAAATGAACTAATTGACCTAAAAAGACATCTAGAGAGAGAGTCAGTACTCCGATTTACACACGAAAATAGTGAAAATAACAGTCTGCCATTCCTGGATGTACTAATAACAAAAACAGGAACCTATTTAAGCACCAACGTATATACCAAGCCCACCAACATAGGATTATGCCTGAACGGTAGAAGTGAGTGCCCCCAAAGATACAAAGCCAGTGTTCTCAATGCTTATATTCGTCGAGCGCATACCCACTGCTCTGAATGGAGTAACGTGAGTAGAGAGTTTGAAAGAGTAACTCAGGTATTGGTGAACAACGGATATAGCAATGCGGAAATAAACGCTGCTATAAGAAGACACTTGGACCGTTGGTATAATCCAGAACCTAGAACAGAAACCACAACACCTCCAATAAAATTATATTACAAATCAACCATGCATAGTGAACATATAAAAGAGGAAAGAATAATGAAAGAAATAATCCGTAAAGGAGTAAAAAGCATTACTCCCAACAAAACATAAACCTGATAATATTCTACAAAACCAAGAAGACTTCCGAACTCCTTATCAAAAACAGCCCGAAGCCGATGGAGAACCCTCTACAGCAGTCAAGCGTTGTATACATGTACACTTGCCCCCACGAAGGATGTAACCTTCAATCTAAGTACATAGGTATGACGTCGACCAAACTGACGAGGCGTTTGACATGCCATCTTCAATCTGGTGCCCCTAGGAATCACATGAGACAAGCCCACGACATCACTCTAACAAGAGAAATGTTGAACAAGAATACCTGCATAATAGACAAAACCCAAGATGCAAGAAGATTACAAATTCTTGAGGCAATTCACATAAGAATAGAACAACCTACCATGAACACCCAAATCACGGAACTATTTACTCTACCCATCATGAGAGTAAAGACAAGACCAGAACATAACGATGCCAACACAGAAGACAATGTCCAACATAACAGGCAAATTACACTGGATTAATCTTTGTGTTTAGATAGGAGCTGCCTCGTATGGGCCAATAAGCCTTCTGCAGTTACCTCTATGTTTCACCTCACATTTATCCCTTATGTTTCCCCCCCCATGTTTTCACCTTTATTGTATTATCACCTGACCCAGTGCGGATATAAAATCAACCAGTATTGTAAGATCTGTTCACTTGAGAATGAACCATGGAGGTTCGAAACGTTGTGCAAATTGTATAAACAAGTGTAATACACTCTATAGTAAATCACTTCTTTTCTTCACCTTAAAAGTACGAAAATGAGTTTTGGAGAACTCCTATTTCAACTGAGCCCTGATGCTAAGAAAATAGTTAGAGGGATAGAAGCCCTAAACCAGAAAATAATAAATACAGAATATGCGGTCATATTCAATGAAACATGTTTGAAAGAAAACCTGCTGCCAGTATACACCAATAAAATAAATAAATAAATAAATAATTAATTAATTAATTAATATATATATATATATATATATATATATATATATATATATATATATATATATATATATATATATATATATATATATATATATATATATATATGCAATTGACGATCACAAAACACTGATCATTTTATGCGGAAAATCCACAGAGAAATATGAAATGAGGTGAACGTTTCGGCTTGTTAAAGCCTTTGTCAACACCAGACTGACTAAGGAGAAGGGAGAAGGGGGAGGATATATAGGCCGACACCTGACCAACTCATCCCTAGGGTTGGTCAGGTGTAAATAACCAAAAACAGGTATAGCTTAGCTTAGAATGGTCAAAGAGGATTAAGCGGTCAGAGAATAAGGATGAAAGATTAAAGAAAAGCCTCATGAACACACAATATATGAATATACAATTATAATGAGACATTGTAAGCCTCTCTATCAGAGTTGTTTCTTAAACTGTTGTGCAATATTATAACTTAAAAATGGATCAAGTTTGTACATTCCAGTACTAACATTAAGAAGATTTGGACACTCCATTTGGATTTGGATTGAGAGCAGACTCAATCAAATTCCGTTCCACGAAATCCCCACAATTGGTAATGCTTTTTGCCCCATTCCAGTTAATATTGTGATCGCATAAACTCGTATGTAGATACAATGCATTAGACGTTTGGGCAGTTCTAATACTATAAGCATGTTGTGACAACCGCAATTGTAAGGACTTTCCTGTTTGTCCAAGGTACACAGAATCACAATCATTGCAGGGAATCGAATACACACAACCTGCTGTATCAGGGGAGTTTTTTATTAAATTGGATTTGATCGTACTATTAGTGAACACCAAATTTATATTAAGTTTCTTAAAAATCAGAGACAATTTTTCAAGTCCACTCGCATAAGGTACCACCAATGAGTTAATAATTTTTGGTTTCGCCTTAGGGACGTGATTATAAAACGTACGCTTGGCTTGTACAAACGAGAAATCCAAAAAACCTCTTAGGATATTGTAAACTCTTCCCAATTTCATATATTTTAGCAATCTCTTCATCAAAAAACTCAGGGCTGCAAACCCTCAAAGCTCGTAGAAACATTCCTGAAAATACTGCCTGTTTAACTTTACTATGATGATTCGAATAAAAATGAACATACGACCCCACGTTGGTAGGTTTCCTATACAAATTAAATTTGAACTTTCTAGTGACTCTATGAATCATAATGTCCAAAAACGGAAGAGTACCATTCTCCTCAGTCTCACAAGTGAATTTTATTGAAGGTACCAAAGAGTTGAGTTCATTAAGAAAAACTATCTGGTCTTTGTTGCACGGCCATAAGCACAAAATATCATCAACATACCTAAACCAAACTACATTAGCCGGGATAATCCTGGATAAGATTTTTGTTTCAAAGAATTCCATATACAAATTGCTTAAAACTGGGGACAGGGGATTGCCCATCGCCATACCAAATGTTTGTTTGAAAAATTTTCCATTAAAACTAAAGTAAGTAAGTAATTATCAAAAGAAGGCACCAAACCGGGAAGGCTATGTAGCACCATCAAATACCCAAAATAATCAGAGGGCGCTAAATATCACCAAGGATGCCAATACGAGAACAAAAACGCATAAGGCGAACGATATCAAAAGTATCCGAGTCACCAAGAATTCTATCGAGGGACAGGTGACCGCGAGGGGCGGTCGGAAAGCAAGACACACGCTCGTCCTGGAAGTCAGGACATTCAAGAAGGACATGCACGACCGTAAGAGGGACAATGCAACTAGGACAATAAGGAGCAGGGCGGCGCTCCATCAAGTGACCATGGGTTAAGCGAGTATGGCCAATACGCAACCTCGCCAGAGCTGTTTCCCACCGCCGGTTACGGTGGAAGGAGGACGGCCACATGGAAACACAACATTTAAGAGTACGTAGCTTGTTACCAGTAACAGACAACCAAGAAGCCTGCCAACGGGTAAGGACTGAGGAATGGATAACCGGGTAAAAGTCGGAATACGGAATGCCTTTGCGAGAGATGGGACAAGAGCGGACAGCTTCCTTGGCAGCAGCATCCGCACGCTCATTTAAAGACACACCAATATGGCTGGGAACCCAACAAAACTCAACCGACTTAAATTTACTGTGAACGAGAAACAGCCAATGCTGGATCTCGACAACTACTGAATGAACCGGATTAAAGGACCCGAGAGCCATGAGGGCACTACGAGAGTCAACAACAACCACAAAGGAAGACTGACAACGAGAAAGCAGGAGACGAAGAGCATAGAGAATAGCATAAAGTTCCGCTGTAAAGATGCTAGTCTCCGGAGGCAAGAGACACATATAAGTGCGATCAGGAAAAACAACAGAGTAGCCAACACCGTCCGCTGACTTAGACCCATCGGAGAAGACAGAAACGGAGCGGGAGTGAGAAGAAAAGTGCTCGAGGAAAAGGCGTTTTAGAACCGTAGGAGGGGTAAAAGCTTTAGTGATACGGGTCAAGGAAGTACAAAACCGCGGAAGAGGGACCCTCCACGGGGGCAAAGAAGGAACGACACGAGGAGAAACATCAGAAATACGAACGGAAAGAGAATCCTGTAGGCGAGAAAAAGGGCCTGAAAGAGGGAGGTGGTGAAGAGGAACAGGAACCGCAGGAGGGGTAAAAGTTAAAGCACGACAGAGGCGAGAGGAAGGATGTTGGAAGGACCGCGCAAGATAGCGAAGACAGTAGCGATCACGGCGGTCCTGGAGAGACAGGAAGCCAGTGTCAACATACAAGCTAAGGATGGGAGTCGAACGAAAGGCACCAGAACTGAGGCGCAACCCAGTATGGTGCAAAGCATCAAGACGGCGAAGAGTAGAAGGAGAAGCAGACGAGTAAGCAGGGCAACCATAATCGAGCTTAGACAGGACGAGAGAGGAATGTAAAGCAAGGAGAGTGCGCCTATCCGCCCCCCAAGAAGTATGGGACAAGACCCGAAGGAGGGTAAGGGCCTTAGAGCACTCAACACGGAGGTAAGAGATATGGGGAGACCAAGACAAACGAGTGTCAAGGAATAACCCCAAAAGCTTCGCGGAATCTTTGTATTCAAGGGGATGACCATAAAGTGACAAAGAGGGACGAAGAACAACCCGTTTCCGTGTAAAAGTCATGGCACAAGTCTTAGAAGTAGAGAACCTGAAGCCATGACCTGTGGCCCAAGACGACACGGCATCAATTGCAAGTTGAAGCCGGCGTTGAAGGAGAGGCGAATCATCACCCTGACAACAAAGGGTAAGATCATCGACATAGAGAGCGGAGAAGACACCAGAAGGAAGAGAGGAAAGAAGACCATTGAGGGCAACCAGAAAAAGAGTAGTGCTCAGAACACTACCCTGGGGCACACCTTCGTATTGCTGAAAAGAGGGAGAGAGAGCGGTACCAAGGCGCACCCGAAAGGAACGACGAGAGAGGAAGCTGCGGAGAAAGAGAGGGAGATGACCACGAAGGCCAAAAGAATGAAGTTGAGATAGGATATGATAACGCCAAGTGGTGTCGTAAGCCTTTTCCAGGTCAAAAAGGACGGCAACAACGGAGGTCTTCGCAGCAAAAGCAGTACGGATATAGACCTCCAAGTTCACCAGGACATCTGTCGTGCTGCGGCACTTGCGGAAACCAAATTGAGAAGGGGAGAGGAGGTGATGGTGTTCCAGGAACCACATCAGACGAACGTTAACCATACGTTCAAAGAGTTTGCAGACACAACTTGTGAGAGCAATAGGGCGAAAGTCCTTAGGGGAAATACCCAGAGACCCCGGTTTGCGAACAGGGAGGACAACGGCATCGAGCCAGTCCTCAGGGACTGACGACGACTCCCAGATCCGATTATACAGACTCAGTAAATACTGAGACGTGTTCGGAGGGAGATGGCGAAGCATCTCATAATGAATACCATCGGAGCCCGCCGCCGTAGAACCGCAGAGGGCCAGGGCAGAACGAAGTTCAGAGAGAGAGAAGGGATCATTATAGGGAAGCTGAAGATGAGTGCAGAAATCTAAAGGACGAGACTCAAGGACAGGTTTACGAAGAAGGAAAGATTGGGGAAGATGAAGACCAGAGCTAACAGAAGAAAAGTGGGAACCCAGTTCGGAAGCGACCTGCAACGGGTCCACCACAAGAGTATCATGGAGGTGAAGGACCGGGGAAACATCGGGAACGAACTTACCCGCTATCTTGCGGATACGCTTCCAGATCTGGGCCAGAGGGGTTTCGGACGTAATTGTTGAGACATAAGATGCCCAACATTCACGTTTAGCCGTACGGATGGCCCTACGGGCCACCGCACTCGCTTTCCGAAAGAAAAGAAAAGAATCGGGCGTCTGCCTACGGCGATGACTCTTCCAGGCTGCACGCTTACAGCGGACAGCCCGAGCACAGTCCGCATTCCACCAGGAAACGCACTTCCGTGGACCCCGAGAGGAAGAGCGAGGAATAGAGCGGAGGGCAGCGTTGAAGACAGTGTCATGAAAAAGGAGGAGAGCGCGAGAGAGGGGCAGAAGGGAGAGGTCAGAGAGAGTAGCACTGAGGGAAAATAGGGTCCAGTCCGCCTTAGCAAACTGCCACCTAGGGAAAGAGAGGGAAGGGCGAAAAGAGAAAAAGGAAACAAGGATGGGGAAATGATCACTTCCATGGAGGTCATCAAGAACCTGCCACGTGAAATCTAAGTAAAGAGAAGAAGAGCAAAGAGAAAGATCAAGACAAGAAAGGGTGCGAGTCCGAGAGTCCAAATGAGTGGGCTCACCAGAATTCAGAAGAGACAGGGAAGAAGAGAGGAGAAACGGCTCAAGGAGGCGACCCCGGGTATTCGTCAGAACGTCACCCCAAAGAGAATGACGACAATTGAAGTCACCCAGCAGGAGCACAGGCTCCGGCAAGGAGTCTAGGAGGTGTTTCAAATCAGGAAGAGAGAGCGGGACACTCGGGGGGAGATAAATGGAACAAACTGTGTACCATTTCCCCACAAAGATACGAGCAGCAGAACAATGGAGAGGCGAAGGAAAAAGTAAAGGAACAAAGGGAACATCAGCCCGAATCAAGAGAGCAGAAGAATTAGAAGCCCCAGCAATGGCTGGGGGGGGGGGAGAGAAAGGAATAGCCTCGAAAACGACCAGGACGAGCACCAAGCATTGGCTCCTGGAGACAGACACAAAGGGGCGAAAACCGCGAAATCAGAAGTTGGAGTTCGAGGAAATTGGCGTAATAACCTCGAACGTTCCATTGAAGAATGGACAACGACGAGAAGAGAAAGGACAAAAACAGAGAACAAGGAAGAAACAAAGGCGAAAGAGCAACAGAGCACGTTAAAGAATATCAGGGTCGGGATCAGGGTCAGCAAAGTCAGGGTTAGGGGGCATGGGTAAACTGAGCAAAGACGGAGGGAAGGAAACGGGAGAACAGATCAGAGGTGGGCGGGCAGGGTCCGGAGGAGGAGGAGGAAGAGGAGGAGACAACGGAGAGGAGCAGTCAAGGACAGCAGCAGGAAGAGGGGGAGTAGAAAGAGGGGAGCGCACCCCAGCAAGAGCAGCAACCGAAAGGGAAGCAGGGGCCAAAGAAACCTCCATAGCAGGAACAGGGGGCGCAAGCACCGAAACGGGAGGGGAAGGAGCAACAGAGCCAGAAGGAGGAGCTGAGGAAGAAAGCGAAGCCTTCTTACCCGCCGGGGAAGAGGAAGGAGAGGAGCCAGGCTTACGCTTCTGACTTAAAGAGACCGGTGTCTCAGCAACTACGTACAGGGCAACGGATTCCAGTGTCTCAACAGGAGAAGCCGAACGAGAGCACACACGACGGCCGTTAGGAGAGCGATGGACATCCGCCCGCACCGACAGGCGGTGGGGAGAGCCGATAGATGGAGGAAGAGGATGGGAAGGAGGATCGGAGGGGGACGAGGAAGAAGACACAGAAGACACGACAGACCGGGTAGAAGGAAGGGGAACCCCAGACAGAGGACCAGGAGGAGGATCCTTCGGGAGAGAACCCAAAGGGACAGAGGAGGGGGCAGTCGGCGCATCAGGGTCCAAGGCCCGGAAACGGTTGTGAGTCTGAGGAAGGCGGGAAGGACGAGGAGAGGAAGAGCGCAACACGCGAGCATAAGAGATATTAGCATAAGGCGGGAGCCGGCGAACCTGGCGCCTCGCCTCAGGAAAAGATAAACGCTCTCGGTGCTTCAAGTTGAGGACGGCTGCCTCAAGCTTGTAATGGACACACGCACGGGAGAAGGTAGGATGGGCCTCACCGCAGTTGAGGCAACGAGCCTGGGGAGAAGCGCACTCCGACTTAGAGTGACCTTACCACGACACAAGGGACAGAGAGAGACAGTCCCGGAGCAGCGGAGGGCACCATGCCCAAACCTCCAGCACTTGTTGCAGAGCCGAGGAGAAGGAATGTACTCCTGGACAGAGCACCTGGCACCAGCAAGAATGACAGAGGGTGGAAGGGTCCTACCATCAAAGGTAATCTTCACAACCCGGAGGGGTTGACGGCGACTACCACGAGGGGGACGAGTAAACGTGTCCACCTGGAGAATAGAATGGCCCTGGGCAGCGAGGATATGTCGAATATCGTCGTGGCAGTCGCGCAGGTCCCGAACACCGGTCGCAACATGGGGCGGGAGCAAAATAGTGCCAACACTGGCATTCAACTGAGCGTTCTTCGAGACCCGAACGGGGGTCTCGCCAAGGCAGGATAAGGCAGCCAAGCGGGAAGCAGCATCCTGAGAAGGAGCAGCAACGACACGTGTACCGAGACGAGTGGGGTTGAAAGTAATGGAGGCATCCACGGAATCAATGAGATGTCGATGGAGGGAGAAATCGTCAGGAGGCGCAGAATCAAGAGGGAGGAGATCAAAATATTTGGTCCACGAAGCGGGACCAAACAAGGCTTTATAGGTAGCAGAACTGGAAGGAATCGAGCGAGGGCGGCCGTGACGAGGACGGCGGTGAGAACCCCCAGAGAGAGAGGGGTTAAAAGGCGCAGTAGTTACAACTAGAGAAGGAGCCGCGCCAGGGGACGAGGTAGTCACCACTGGGGGCTTGGGGCTCGACCCAACCACAGAGGATGGAGGGGAGCCAGAGGAAGGAGTCAGAGAGGCCAAAGGAGGAGCAAGGTCGGGGCCCAATGCAGCGGAGGCTACAGAGCCCGGTCTTCCAATACGGACTGACTCAGGGGCTTAATTGGTCGCCCACCCCACGAGCCTGAGAAGGTAAACCAGAAGAAGCCGAAGCAGGGGTTATCATCTTGACGAAAATAAGAATTCACTCACGAATGTTCCCCCACACCCACCATGGAGCCACAATTAGAGGCAGGACACCCAACAAGAAGCTATCGCCGATCTTGTTGGGGCCTCCTAGGGGTGCGTCGTGAGTATACGCCCCACAAACGCCACCTTAAGAAACCGACAGTCCGTCGAGATCGGGTTCAGTGACGAAGTGGGGATTGACAATAAAAGGTTCCCCTCGCTCTCGACGTCGGGTACTGCAGTTCTACGGGTGCAAGAGTATGCCTCCTCAAGCACCCGGGCGTCAAAGTAGAAGAAGTCTAAGGGAAGAACCAGAACGAGCAAAAGGTCGGCAGGAAACGGCAAGCAGATAGGAGAAGAGGGGGGAGAAAAACGAAACAGAAGGAAAAGGAAAAGATGCCCAGCAGAATTGGACAGGACGGCAGCAGGAGCACAAGGCTAGAAAAGGGCAGAGGACTGTCCCAAGGAGCATCACACTCCAGCAGCCGCCCACTAAGCCCCCACACGGCGACAACGAGCTGAGCAGGGAGGGGGCATTAAAACTAAAATAATTGTCTTTTATACACAATTTAATAAGTTCCAATACTTTATTGGTCTGCAAGCTCAAATTATATTTAGGCAGTTCCTCACGTAAAAATTCTAACAGATCATCAACAGGAACTTTAGTGAATAAAGAGGTCACATCGAAACTTATAAGTTTAAAGTCAAAATTTAAATTCAGTGTGGATAGTGTTACGGTGCCCTCTCCTATTTCTTTCGTTTGCCGGCTTAAAGAGTCATATCAGCTCTCCCTACTGATTCTCTGAGGTTCAGGGAGTCTAATGATATATGTGGCGACCAGACCGGCTGCCATTTAGTGGAAGGAGGTTATATTATAAGTTGTAAATAAAGGAAAGTTGGCGCCCTGTTATAAAATGAAACAGTATCCCCTACGGCAGATATGACCTTTTGGAAGGGACACCAGCCGATCGCGGATTGGCCGACGTAGGTCGCGGGCGACCAATCAGGGCCTGCCATGACGTCACCGAGTGCCCCGGGCGGCGCCAACGTCAGAGTTGTACTGACCGTGGAAGCGACAGGACGCGCCTCGGTCTGCTCTCAAGAATTGGAGGCTCTGCAAGCCTTGTCCAGTGGATTGAGCTGACCATCGCCGCCAACATAGTTATTGGAGACCCTGCGCTTCTGGGAAGCCAAAGAGGAACCAAGTTCAGTGAGCAGAGAAGTGCCCAAACTTGGAAAATAGTCGGCGACGACGCTGGGCGGCGCCGCTGGCTGGACGTTGAGGTCTGGAAGGTGGGCGAGCAAGCTAGCTGTGACTGGGGTCACATCCACTGAGAATCTTGGAAGGACGACACCGTGCCTAGGACAAGGAGCGACGCCCTGTGGGAGAGGCGAGTGTGGGGAAAGATAGTGATTAGCTCAGCGCCCATCGATGAACCAGGATTGGGGCAGCTGAATCTCAGGGATTGGAACGGCGACGACGCGAAGGCTTCACGACACCTGAGGACCTGTGGAACGCCCTGGATCGTCGAGGATCGACCCAAGGAAGCGAGGGAACCTCACACCATCGAGGGACAGGCGTCGTGAGCCAGGAGTGTAAGGTAGATCATTTTCCCTCCCATTACCCCTTGTATGAGTAGGCTAGTTAGGCCACAATATTTACTCGTGTATGTGGCAGCAAGACTTTATTACTTTAATAGTAGAGTAGGCTGCAAGGCAGCTTGTGTCCAGGACTGTCAGAGAGGACAGTGTGTATGGATGGCAGGACAGTGAAGAAGAGGTGCCGACGTGGTGAAGAGGCCCTCCTGTGAGAGTGTGAGACTCCTGTCTTCCTGCCCAGTTGAAGGAGAGTTGGAGGTCGTGGAAGAAGAGGCTGACGATCTCCAGACTCATCATCCATATTCCATATTCATGTATTACTTGTGATTGTGTGTGTGTGTTCATGTAATTTGCGTCAGTAAATCCACACATTTTATTACTGTGTTTGAGTGTGCCTCCACTTGTGATATTTCTCTATGAGCATACATTTCTGGCTACAAACGATATATGATACACCCACTGAACTGCATTGCTGGGGTGCAGATATAATAACCCAGCTGGCGACCTTGCTAAGAGGAAGATAGAGAAGACAGGCGGGAAAGGAGTTCCTGCAACCTTTTTTTGTCTGGCAGGCAAGACTCAGGGAGGTTATGGTTATAGGTAAGCCTGAGTCTTCCTTCACTCCCCCACGGGTCTAGGCCGGAACTGTTAACAGCAGTTTCCCCGTGGTTGACTGAAGGGCTTCCAGGGTGAATCAGTGGCACCCCTTTGTGGTGGAAGCAAAGACCTGCGGAGGTGGGCATTGTTGGTCCTATCTTGTGTGACCAAGGAGACTCCGGTGAATCCAGGGGGTCGGAGGGGCTGAGTATTTGGGTCCTTTGAGCCCCTAGCAGCCGAGTGTTAGCAGAGCCCCGGACCGCCCACCCCCACGTGACAAGAGAACTGGCGACCTCGCCAGGATTCGAACCCCGGTAGCCAAGAACTGGGAACCTCGCCAGGAAGCGTGGATCAAGCTACAGTGTGGACCAAATTTCAAGACAAGTGTTGCCAGGGTACTAATACAGTGTGGCCAGTGAATTCGGTGGTACTGTTACTCAACCGGCTAAGGGACTGAAACGGTGAAATTAGTGCCTACTAACTTGTCTGTGCCGTCGTGTATGCTTGATGATATAGAGATGGAGGAAGACAAAGTAAAGAAATTTATTGACACAAGGGACGAGAGAATTTTGGAGGAGTGTACCAAGGCCCAGCTCCAACAAGTGGCAAACCACTTTGGGATCAGGTTGAGGACGACTAAGGTAGCAGAGCGAAGGATAGAGATCATGGCACAGCTCACAGCTCGAGAGGAAGCGACGGGAGAGGAGCCATCTCAAGAGGAGCTGTCCCGAGGAGAGCCATCGCAAGGTGAACCGTCCCGACTAGGGCCTCCCCAAGCGCCTACCAGTGTGGAGAGAATTCACAGTGAACATGGGAGCAGTGGAAGGTCCAGCTGTAGTAAGAGGAGCCTGCAACTGGAAATAATGAAGATGCAACTGGAAGCCCAGCTGCGACGAGAGGAGAGAGAAGCACGGCTGCAGCTGCAGCGAGAGGAACGTGCGGCTGAGCTGCAGCGAGAGGAACGTGCGGCTGAGCTGCAGCGAGAGGAACGTGCGGCTGAGCTGCAGCGAGAGGAGCGAGAAGCTCGGCTGCAGCGGGAAGAAGGAGAGAGACAACTGCGACTGGAGGAGATAAGGGCAAAGAAAGAAGTCGAATTGCGTCGCGTTGAACGGGGTCTGCCCTCACTACCTGCACGGCGGGATGACCTCAAGGTAAGGGAACGTGACTTACCTACGTTCGAACCACAAGAAGCTGAGGCGTTCTTCGAACACTTTGAACGGATAGCAACTCTGAAGTAGTGGCCGGAAGATGATTGGGCCGCTCTGGTCCAGGGCAGGTTGACTGGTGAGGCCCGGGAAGCCTATAACATGCTGGACCTAGAGGAGTGTACTAGTTATGACGCGATTAAGAATGCGGTTCTCCACTCATTCCGGCTGACTCCGGAGATGTACCGGAAGCGATTCAGAGAGTGTACGAGAGCGTCGGGAAAGACTTACGCCGAGACCGCCAGGGATATGGAACGGAAATTCCTACGATGGTTGAAGGCGGAGGAAGCGGAGTCGGTGGATGATGTTAAACGACTGATAGTGATGGAGAAGTTCATGTCGGTGCTCCATCCTGAGTTGCGAGTGAGGGTGAGAGAAGCAGGTATTAAGGACCTGAAGGCTGCAGCGGATCGAGCCGACATGCTGGAGGAGGCACTACATATCAGGAGGGAGGGGCCGCCCAGACACTCGCCTTACCCCAGGTCGGGAGGGAACTTTAGGAGTTCAGGAGGAGCGAGGACGGGTGGGGACTCTCCCAAGAGTAAGGTGCCCGATGAAGTAACGTGGTTCAAGAGCTCAAGAGACGCGGGGAGGAAGCCCCAAGCTGTGAGCAGTGGACCTAACTCGGGAGCAAGTGCTGCAGTCCCGGATACGACGACAGGGAGTCCAAGGAGGACCCAGGGGACGTCTGCAAGTGGTGCCGCCAGAGTGACTGGCGAGTGGCCGCCCAGGGGAGGCAGCCGATGCTACAACTGTGGTGTGAGAGGACATTATGCCCGCGAGTGTGAGGAGCACCAAAGGAATGTAGGATTAATGTTGGAAGAGGAGAGAGTGTTTGTTCACACCCCATATTATAGTGGACCCAACGTGAATGGTTGGGAAATGAAGTTGGGTGAACATCCCTTCGTTTTCGAGGCCAACGTGAAGTTTGGAAAGTCAGACCCAGTGAAGGTGGCCGTTCTTCGAGATACGGGTGCTGACATAAGTATGGTGACCAGGAGTATTCTCCCCAAGGAATTTAATGATTCACCTGTGGGAGTGGTGAGGATACGCAGTGTGGGGGAGGAATACAGGTTGCCACTTCACGAAGTACAGCTGATTGCCGACTGCGGAGTCGAGAAAGCTATAGTAGCTGTAGCCCCTAAGTTACCCCTAGAGCATGTACAGATGGTGCTGGGTAATGACCTCGGAGGAGGCAGGATACAACCCGATTGGGCCAGGAGTGCCTATGTTGCAAGCAGCGGTACAACCCTGCTAGGTGAGGTATCGGTCGTTCCAGATGGTGGTGAGGAAGCCGAATTCGCCAGGGAAAACGTCGCCAGAGACGACGACAACGAGGGCGAGAGTGCAGAGAGGTCGTCGGAGGTTGTGGAAGACTCCGACGGGGACCTCCGACTAAGCCTGATGATGCGTGCGGAGGAGTGGCGAGGAGCAGCTGTACAAACGCCTGGGGCGGTGAAGAGGCTGCAGACCGCACTCCCTCCATACAGAAACGTGAATAAAGTAAGCTCAGTGGATGAGCGAACGGCAGTGAGGGGCAGAGTGGAGGAGCCACGACGCAAGGCACCCTATGCCGGCCAGATGAATAGTGGTAGGTGCAAGACGAACCACCGTAGTGAGGTGAGCCACAGGGAGGTGGAAGAGCCCAACCACGAACCGAAGAAGACGTCTGCAGGGAAGAAAATCTCATGGAGGAGTGAAGATGTTCGTCGGGAACGAAGGAGCGAGTGGTATAGGAAAGGCAATACGAAGAAAGCAGGGAATAGGTACACCCAGGGTAGGCGCCAGCCTAACCAGAGGGGCATTGGGCCATCGCAAAAGCCTAGTGTGGAAGAGAGGGAGCTGCTGGATGGAGTACAGGTTACAAGTGCCACTGTGAGGAGACAACGCACCTACGGGAGAAGAGGAACCGAGAAGAGAGAAGATTGGCGAAGAGATCATGGGAGGAAACATGGAGTACCTGTAGGACGCAATGGAAATGCAAGACTATCTCGGAGTGCACGACGCGGTGGAGGCGCTGCATGCACTGAATCTTACAGTGGTAACGAGCCGTGGGAGTACACTCGTAGCCACGGAGAGAGGATTTCTTGTAGGTGTTCAGGGAACACCCATCACACCCGGTACTATGCGAGGTGGAGATACAATGAGGCAAGTGACTGGCAAGGTGGTACGAGCCACGTCACCAACTGGAGGAGTGACACTTCAGGAACGGAGGGAGCAAGAGTATAGGTTGCCCTCTTGAGTGCTGCTCTTCCGATATGACTCTTATTTTAAGGGGAGGGGTATGTTACGGTGCCCTCTCCTATTTCTTTCGTTTGCCGGCTTAAAGAGTCATATCAGCTCTCCCTACTGATTCTCTGAGGTTCAGGGAGTCTAATGATATATGTGGCGACCAGACCGGCTGCCATTTAGTGGAAGGAGGTTATATTATAAGTTGTAAATAAAGGAAAGTTGGCGCCCTGTTATAAAATGAAACAGTATCCCCTACGGCAGATATGACCTTTTGGAAGGGACACCAGCCGATCGCGGATTGGCCGACGTAGGTCGCGGGCGACCAATCAGGGCCTGCCATGACGTCACCGAGTGCCCCGGGCGGCGCCAACGTCAGAGTTGTACTGACCGTGGAAGCGACAGGACGCGCCTCGGTCTGCTCTCAAGAATTGGAGGCTCTGCAAGCCTTGTCCAGTGGATTGAGCTGACCATCGCCGCCAACATAGTTATTGGAGACCCTGCGCTTCTGGGAAGCCAAAGAGGAACCAAGTTCAGTGAGCAGAGAAGTGCCCAAACTTGGAAAATAGTCGGCGACGACGCTGGGCGGCGCCGCTGGCTGGACGTTGAGGTCTGGAAGGTGGGCGAGCAAGCTAGCTGTGACTGGGGTCACATCCACTGAGAATCTTGGAAGGACGACACCGTGCCTAGGACAAGGAGCGACGCCCTGTGGGAGAGGCGAGTGTGGGGAAAGATAGTGATTAGCTCAGCGCCCATCGATGAACCAGGATTGGGGCAGCTGAATCTCAGGGATTGGAACGGCGACGACGCGAAGGCTTCACGACACCTGAGGACCTGTGGAACGCCCTGGATCGTCGAGGATCGACCCAAGGAAGCGAGGGAACCTCACACCATCGAGGGACAGGCGTCGTGAGCCAGGAGTGTAAGGTAGATCATTTTCCCTCCCATTACCCCTTGTTTGAGTAGGCTAGTTAGGCCACAATATTTACTCGTGTATGTGGCAGCAAGACTTTATTACTTTAATAGTAGAGTAGGCTGCAAGGCAGCTTGTGTCCAGGACTGTCAGAGAGGACAGTGTGTATGGATGGCAGGACAGTGAAGAAGAGGTGCCGACGTGGTGAAGAGGCCCTCCTGTGAGAGTGTGAGACTCCTGTCTTCCTGCCCAGTTGAAGGAGAGTTGGAGGTCGTGGAAGAAGAGGCTGACGATCTCCAGACTCATCATCCATATTCCATATTCATGTATTACTTGTGATTGTGTGTGTGTGTTCATGTAATTTGCGTCAGTAAATCCACACATTTTATTACTGTGTTTGAGTGTGCCTCCACTTGTGATATTTCTCTATGAGCATACATTTCTGGCTACAAACGATATATGATACACCCACTGAACTGCATTGCTGGGGTGCAGATATAATAACCCAGCTGGCGACCTTGCTAAGAGGAAGATAGAGAAGACAGGCGGGAAAGGAGTTCCTGCAACCTTTTTTTGTCTGGCAGGCAAGACTCAGGGAGGTTATGGTTATAGGTAAGCCTGAGTCTTCCTTCACTCCCCCACGGGTCTAGGCCGGAACTGTTAACAGCAGTTTCCCCGTGGTTGACTGAAGGGCTTCCAGGGTGAATCAGTGGCACCCCTTTGTGGTGGAAGCAAAGACCTGCGGAGGTGGGCATTGTTGGTCCTATCTTGTGTGACCAAGGAGACTCCGGTGAATCCAGGGGGTCGGAGGGGCTGAGTATTTGGGTCCTTTGAGCCCCTAGCAGCCGAGTGTTAGCAGAGCCCCGGACCGCCCACCCCCACGTGACAAGAGAACTGGCGACCTCGCCAGGATTCGAACCCCGGTAGCCAAGAACTGGGAACCTCGCCAGGAAGCGTGGATCAAGCTACAGTGTGGACCAAATTTCAAGACAAGTGTTGCCAGGGTACTAATACAGTGTGGCCAGTGAATTCGGTGGTACTGTTACTCAACCGGCTAAGGGACTGAAACGGTGAAATTAGTGCCTACTAACTTGTCTGTGCCGTCGTGTATGCTTGATGATATAGAGATGGAGGAAGACAAAGTAAAGAAATTTATTGACACAAGGGACGAGAGAATTTTGGAGGAGTGTACCAAGGCCCAGCTCCAACAAGTGGCAAACCACTTTGGGATCAGGTTGAGGACGACTAAGGTAGCAGAGCGAAGGATAGAGATCATGGCACAGCTCACAGCTCGAGAGGAAGCGACGGGAGAGGAGCCATCTCAAGAGGAGCCGTCCCGAGGAGAGCCATCGCAAGGTGAACCGTCCCGACTAGGGCCTCCCCAAGCGCCTACCAGTGTGGAGAGAATTCACAGTGAACATGGGAGCAGTGGAAGGTCCAGCTGTAGTAAGAGGAGCCTGCAACTGGAAATAATGAAGATGCAACTGGAAGCCCAGCTGCGACGAGAGGAGAGAGAAGCACGGCTGCAGCTGCAGCGAGAGGAACGTGCGGCTGAGCTGCAGCGAGAGGAACGTGCGGCTGAGCTGCAGCGAGAGGAACGTGCGGCTGAGCTGCAGCGAGAGGAGCGAGAAGCTCGGCTGCAGCGGGAAGAAGGAGAGAGACAACTGCGACTGGAGGAGATAAGGGCAAAGAAAGAAGTCGAATTGCGTCGCGTTGAACGGGGTCTGCCCTCACTACCTGCACGGCGGGATGACCTCAAGGTAAGGGAACGTGACTTACCTACGTTCGAACCACAAGAAGCTGAGGCGTTCTTCGAACACTTTGAACGGATAGCAACTCTGAAGTAGTGGCCGGAAGATGATTGGGCCGCTCTGGTCCAGGGCAGGTTGACTGGTGAGGCCCGGGAAGCCTATAACATGCTGGACCTAGAGGAGTGTACTAGTTATGACGCGATTAAGAATGCGGTTCTCCACTCATTCCGGCTGACTCCAGAGATGTACCGGAAGCGGTTCAGAGAGTGTACGAGAGCGTCGGGAAAGACTTACGCCGAGACCGCCAGGGATATGGAACGGAAATTCCTACGATGGTTGAAGGCGGAGGAAGCGGAGTCGGTGGATGATGTTAAACGACTGATAGTGATGGAGAAGTTCATGTCGGTGCTCCATCCTGAGTTGCGAGTGAGGGTGAGAGAAGCAGGTATTAAGGACCTGAAGGCTGCAGCGGATCGAGCCGACATGCTGGAGGAGGCACTACATATCAGGAGGGAGGGGCCGCCCAGACACTCGCCTTACCCCAGGTCGGGAGGGAACTTTAGGAGTTCAGGAGGAGCGAGGACGGGTGGGGACTCTCCCAAGAGTAAGGTGCCCGATGAAGTAACGTGGTTCAAGAGCTCAAGAGACGCGGGGAGGAAGCCCCAAGCTGTGAGCAGTGGACCTAACTCGGGAGCAAGTGCTGCAGTCCCGGATACGACGACAGGGAGTCCAAGGAGGACCCAGGGGACGTCTGCAAGTGGTGCCGCCAGAGTGACTGGCGAGTGGCCGCCCAGGGGAGGCAGCCGATGCTACAACTGTGGTGTGAGAGGACATTATGCCCGCGAGTGTGAGGAGCACCAAAGGAATGTAGGATTAATGTTGGAAGAGGAGAGAGTGTTTGTTCACACCCCATATTATAGTGGACCCAACGTGAATGGTTGGGAAATGAAGTTGGGTGAACATCCCTTCGTTTTCGAGGCCAACGTGAAGTTTGGAAAGTCAGACCCAGTGAAGGTGGCCGTTCTTCGAGATACGGGTGCTGACATAAGTATGGTGACCAGGAGTATTCTCCCCAAGGAATTTAATGATTCACCTGTGGGAGTGGTGAGGATACGCAGTGTGGGGGAGGAATACAGGTTGCCACTTCACGAAGTACAGCTGATTGCCGACTGCGGAGTCGAGAAAGCTATAGTAGCTGTAGCCCCTAAGTTACCCCTAGAGCATGTACAGATGGTGCTGGGTAATGACCTCGGAGGAGGCAGGATACAACCCGATTGGGCCAGGAGTGCCTATGTTGCAAGCAGCGGTACAACCCTGCTAGGTGAGGTATCGGTCGTTCCAGATGGTGGTGAGGAAGCCGAATTCGCCAGGGAAAACGTCGCCAGAGACGACGACAACGAGGGCGAGAGTGCAGAGAGGTCGTCGGAGGTTGTGGAAGACTCCGACGGGGACCTCCGACTAAGCCTGATGATGCGTGCGGAGGAGTGGCGAGGAGCAGCTGTACAAACGCCTGGGGCGGTGAAGAGGCTGCAGACCGCACTCCCTCCATACAGAAACGTGAATAAAGTAAGCTCAGTGGATGAGCGAACGGCAGTGAGGGGCAGAGTGGAGGAGCCACGACGCAAGGCACCCTATGCCGGCCAGATGAATAGTGGTAGGTGCAAGACGAACCACCGTAGTGAGGTGAGCCACAGGGAGGTGGAAGAGCCCAACCACGAACCGAAGAAGACGTCTGCAGGGAAGAAAATCTCATGGAGGAGTGAAGATGTTCGTCGGGAACGAAGGAGCGAGTGGTATAGGAAAGGCAATACGAAGAAAGCAGGGAATAGGTACACCCAGGGTAGGCGCCAGCCTAACCAGAGGGGCATTGGGCCATCGCAAAAGCCTAGTGTGGAAGAGAGGGAGCTGCTGGATGGAGTACAGGTTACAAGTGCCACTGTGAGGAGACAACGCACCTACGGGAGAAGAGGAACCGAGAAGAGAGAAGATTGGGCGAAGAGGAGATCATGGGAGGAAACATGGAGTACCTGTAGGACGCAATGGAAATGCAAGACTATCTCGGAGTGCACGACGCGGTGGAGGCGCTGCATGCACTGAATCTTACAGTGGTAACGAGCCGTGGGAGTACACTCGTAGCCACGGAGAGAGGATTTCTTGTAGGTGTTCAGGGAACACCCATCACACCCGGTACTATGCGAGGTGGAGATACAATGAGGCAAGTGACTGGCAAGGTGGTACGAGCCACGTCACCAACTGGAGGAGTGACACTTCAGGAACGGAGGGAGCAAGAGTATAGGTTGCCCTCTTGAGTGCTGCTCTTCCGATATGACTCTTATTTTAAGGGGAGGGGTATGTTACGGTGCCCTCTCCTATTTCTTTCGTTTGCCGGCTTAAAGAGTCATATCAGCTCTCCCTACTGATTCTCTGAGGTTCAGGGAGTCTAATGATATATGTGGCGACCAGACCGGCTGCCATTTAGTGGAAGGAGGTTATATTATAAGTTGTAAATAAAGGAAAGTTGGCGCCCTGTTATAAAATGAAACAGTATCCCCTACGGCAGATATGACCTTTTGGAAGGGACACCAGCCGATCGCGGATTGGCCGACGTAGGTCGCGGGCGACCAATCAGGGCCTGCCATGACGTCACCGAGTGCCCCGGGCGGCGCCAACGTCAGAGTTGTACTGACCGTGGAAGCGACAGGACGCGCCTCGGTCTGCTCTCAAGAATTGGAGGCTCTGCAAGCCTTGTCCAGTGGATTGAGCTGACCATCGCCGCCAACATAGTTATTGGAGACCCTGCGCTTCTGGGAAGCCAAAGAGGAACCAAGTTCAGTGAGCAGAGAAGTGCCCAAACTTGGAAAATAGTCGGCGACGACGCTGGGCGGCGCCGCTGGCTGGACGTTGAGGTCTGGAAGGTGGGCGAGCAAGCTAGCTGTGACTGGGGTCACATCCACTGAGAATCTTGGAAGGACGACACCGTGCCTAGGACAAGGAGCGACGCCCTGTGGGAGAGGCGAGTGTGGGGAAAGATAGTGATTAGCTCAGCGCCCATCGATGAACCAGGATTGGGGCAGCTGAATCTCAGGGATTGGAACGGCGACGACGCGAAGGCTTCACGACACCTGAGGACCTGTGGAACGCCCTGGATCGTCGAGGATCGACCCAAGGAAGCGAGGGAACCTCACACCATCGAGGGACAGGCGTCGTGAGCCAGGAGTGTAAGGTAGATCATTTTCCCTCCCATTACCCCTTGTATGAGTAGGCTAGTTAGGCCACAATATTTACTCGTGTATGTGGCAGCAAGACTTTATTACTTTAATAGTAGAGTAGGCTGCAAGGCAGCTTGTGTCCAGGACTGTCAGAGAGGACAGTGTGTATGGATGGCAGGACAGTGAAGAAGAGGTGCCGACGTGGTGAAGAGGCCCTCCTGTGAGAGTGTGAGACTCCTGTCTTCCTGCCCAGTTGAAGGAGAGTTGGAGGTCGTGGAAGAAGAGGCTGACGATCTCCAGACTCATCATCCATATTCCATATTCATGTATTACTTGTGATTGTGTGTGTGTGTTCATGTAATTTGCGTCAGTAAATCCACACATTTTATTACTGTGTTTGAGTGTGCCTCCACTTGTGATATTTCTCTATGAGCATACATTTCTGGCTACAAACGATATATGATACACCCACTGAACTGCATTGCTGGGGTGCAGATATAATAACCCAGCTGGCGACCTTGCTAAGAGGAAGATAGAGAAGACAGGCGGGAAAGGAGTTCCTGCAACCTTTTTTTGTCTGGCAGGCAAGACTCAGGGAGGTTATGGTTATAGGTAAGCCTGAGTCTTCCTTCACTCCCCCACGGGTCTAGGCCGGAACTGTTAACAGCAGTTTCCCCGTGGTTGACTGAAGGGCTTCCAGGGTGAATCAGTGGCACCCCTTTGTGGTGGAAGCAAAGACCTGCGGAGGTGGGCATTGTTGGTCCTATCTTGTGTGACCAAGGAGACTCCGGTGAATCCAGGGGGTCGGAGGGGCTGAGTATTTGGGTCCTTTGAGCCCCTAGCAGCCGAGTGTTAGCAGAGCCCCGGACCGCCCACCCCCACGTGACAATAGCTTATTAACTAAGTCCAAATTGTTTGTCAAGTGTGAGTTGGAAATAGTACCAACTATAGCGGACAAAACTTTGACTAACCACTTAGAGAGTTTATAAGCCGCCGAACCAATTGAACTAATAATCGGCCTTGCCGGATTATATGGCTTATGAGTTTTTATAAGACCATACATGTAAGGAAGAGAGGGGGATCGACTTGTTAGCCTAGATATCAACTCTTTATCGCCTTTACACACAGTTTTAAGAGTTTTGTTAAAATGTGCAATCACTTTTTCAGTAGGATCTCTGTTAACCAATAGATAAGTATCCCTGTCTTCCAAGAGTAACTCCATTTTTCGGACATAGTCATCTTTATTCATAATAACTACTGCATTTGACTTATCAGCCTTGGTAATATGTAATGAACTATCTTTTTTGAGATTTTTGAACGCATGAACAAATCGACTTGGACAATTAGGAACAGAATTGTTAAGTAAAACGCCATACATCATACCTTTGCACACATTAATATCTTCAACTGAGACATTGCTATACTTTTCAAGATTGCTGAAACCTTTGGCAATATCTACATAATTGACTGTTCCGTTAGATGTGGCAAAGCTCAGGCCATATCCTAATGCAGTAATCGTGTCATTATCAAGCTGTCTATCCGAGAGGTTTATAACAAAATCCCGGTTGGAGTGTTTATTCCAGTCACTTTGTTGAATAAGTTTCTTTAATTTGAAATCAAGTTTAGTACTCACCTTTCTGCAGGTAGACCTCAAAGTAGTATAACAGTAATCCATCATACAACGGTTCCACTCAGGCGGAATGGCTTGGAGAAAAGCGTACTTACAGTTATTCACAACTTTAAAACATTCACGAACTTCAAATTTAAGTAAATCGATGTTTTTCATAAGCACTATGCGTGGTATCTCATCAAACGGCTGATCTGACAATTTAAGAACGCTGTTGGGTAATAATGAACGGGGAAGCACTTGTTCACTGAGGCATTCTTAATGTTAGTACTGGAATGTACAAACTTGATCCATTTTTAAGTTATAATATTGCACAACAGTTTAAGAAACAACTCTGATAGAGAGGCTTACAATGTCTCATTATAATTGTATATTCATATATTGTGTGTTTAATCTTTCATCCTTATTCTCTGACCGCTTAATCCTCTTTGACCATTCTAAGCTAAGCTATACCTGTTTTTGGTTATTTACACCTGACCAACCCTAGGGATGGGTTGGTCAGGTGTCGGCCTATATATCCTCCCCCTTCTCCCTTCTCCTTAGTCAGTCTGGTGTTGACAAAGGCTTTAACAAGTCGAAACGTTCACCTCATTTCATATTTCTCTGTGGATTTTCCGCATGCATGCATGCATATATATATATATATATATATATATATATATATATATATATATATATATATATATATATATATATATATATATATATATATATATATATATATATATATATATATATATATATATATATATATATATATATATATATATATATATATATATATATATATATATATATATATATATATATATATATATATATATATATATATATATATATATATATATATATATATATATATATATATATATATATATATATATATATATATATATATATATATATATATATATATATATATATATATATATATATATATATATATATATATATATATATATATATATATATATATATATATATATATATATATATATATATATATATATATATATATATATATATATATATATATATATATATATATATATATATATATATATATATATATATATATATATATATATATATATATATATATATATATATATATATATATATATATATATATATATATATATATATATATATATATATATATATATATATATATATATATATATATATATATATATATATATATATATATATATATATATATATATATATATATATATATATATATATATATATATATATATATATATATATATATATATATATATATATATATATATATATATATATATATATATATATATATATATATATATATATATATATATATATATATATATATATATATGAATGAGAGACTTTTTAGACAATGCTGTGGTTACAAGCTGAACTGCAGTGCTGTTAGCTCATGCTGCGTGTGCCAGCCTTTGTTGCTCACTCAGTATTGAGGCTATCACACCTGGGAATGTTACCCACAAATTTTTTTAAAGACGGCGTATACTAAATATTGTACCGTGCCCTCTCCTATTTCTTTCGTTTACCTGCTTTAAGAGTCATATCAGCTCTCCCTACTGATTTTCTGAGATACAGGGAGTCTGTTGGTATATGTGGCGACCAGATCGGCCGCCAGATAAGGGAGAAATTTACATAGTAAGTTGTAGGTAAGGGGATAGCATCGCTCTGATATAAATGAAAGAGTACCCCCTACCTGCAGATATGCCGTTTTGTAAAGGACGCTAGCCGATTGCGGATTGGCAGACTTAGGTCGCAGGCGACCAATCAGAGCCCGCCGTGACGTCACCGAGTGTTCCGGGCGGCGCCGAGCCCCAATACCGTGACCAGAACTGGTGACCTTGCCAGGATGCGTTAATCAAGACAGTGTTGTCAGGGTACAAATACAGTGTTGCCAGTGAATTCAGTGATACTGTTACCCAACCAGCTAAGGGATTAAAACGGTGAAATTAGTACCTACTAACTTGTCTGTGCTGTCGTGTATGCTCGATAACAGAGATGGAGGAGGATAAAGTAAAGAAATTTATGGAGACGAGGGATGAGAAAATTTTGGAGGAGTGTACCAAAGCCCAGCTCCAACAAGTGGCAGGCCACTTGGGGATCCGATTGAGAACGACTAAGGTAGCGGAGCGTAGGCTAGAAATAATGGCACAACTCACAGCTCGAGAAGTGACAACAGGGGAAGAGCCGTCCCAAAAAGGGCCGTCCCAAGGTGAACCGTCCCAACTAGAGCCATCCCAAGCGCCTACCAGTGTGGGGAGGACTCACAGTGAACGTGGGAGCAGTGGAGGAGCCTGCAACTGGAAGCCCAACTGCGACGAGAGGAGAGAGAAGCGCAAATGCAGCGAGAGGAGCGCGAGCATGAAGCTCAGCTGCAGCGAGAGGAGCGTGAAGTTCGGCTGCGGCGAGAAGAAGGAGAGAGACAACTGCGACTAGAGGAGATAAAGGCAAAGAAGTCAAATTGCGTCGCGTTGAGCGTGGGTTGCCCTCACTACCTGCACGGTGGGATGACCTCAAGATAAGGGAACGTGACTTACCTATGTTCAAACCTCAAGAAGCTGAGGCGTTCTTTGAACACTTCGAACGGATAGCGACTCTGAAGGAATGGCCGGAAGATGATTGGGCCGCTCTGGTTCAGGGCAGGTTAACCAGTGAGGCCCAGGAAGCCTACAACATGCTGGACCTAGAGGAGTGTGCTACTTACGGCGCGATTAAGAATGCAGTGCTCCACTCATTCCGGCTGACTCCGGAGATGTACCGGAAGCGGTTCAGAGAGTGTACGAGAGCGTCGGGAAAGTCTTACGCTGAGACCGCCAGGGATATGGAATGGAAATTCCTACGATGGTTGAAGGCGGAGGAAGCGGAGTCGGCGGATGATATCAAACGACTGATAGTGATGGAGAAGTTTATGTCAGTGCTCCGTCCTGAGTTGCAAGTAAGGTTGAGAGAAGCAGGTATTAAGGACCTGAAGGCTGCAGCGGACCGAGCCGACATGCTGGAGGAGGCACTACATCTCAGGAGGGAGGGGCCGCCCAGACACTCGCCTTACCCCAGGTCGGGAGGGAACTTTAGGAGTGCAGGAGGAGCGAGGACGGGTGGGGACTCTCCCAAGAGTAGTGTGCCTGATGAAGTAACCCGGTTCAAGAGCTCAAGGGACGTGGGGAGGAAGCCCCAAGCTGTGAGCAGTGGACCTAGCTCGGGAGCGAGTGCTGCTGCCCGGGAACCGACGACGGGGAGTCCTAGGAGGACCCAGGGAACCTCTACCGTTGGTGCTACCAGGGTGACTGGTAGAGGGTCGCCCAGGAGAGGCGGTCGGTGTTGCAACTGTGGGGGACAAGGACACTTTGCAAAGGAGTGCGGTCGTCCCAAGCACGGTGGAAACGTGGCTTTCGCGAGGATAGGAAGCGAAGAAGCCAATGATAACTCAGGTGATATGCCGGTGATGAGGGAGAAGAGGATTCGCCCCTTTGTGTGTGAGGGGATGGTGAAGAGGAGCTGATCCTGTGTCAGCAAGGATGCTAAAGGACATGGGATCTGACTTCACCCTTGTTAGTGAATCCCTCTTCCCCGAAGACTACAGAAGTTCCAGTACAGGGAAAGCCCTAATAAAAACGTTGGGGGGACAAGTGAGGATGCCCCTTCATAAGGTGACTCTTAATTCAGACTATGGTTGTCAGACTCTCGTGGTAGAGGTCTGTGCTTCACTTCCCAGAATGTTAGCTCAGGTGATTCTAGGGAATGACTCCTGTGGGGGATGTGTTCTCCCGAATTTGATTAAGGGTGAGGAGTGTAAAGAGTCCTATCGACAGAGCAGCATGACGGACGGCCTCAGTGGCGCAATGGAAATTGCAAGAGTGGCATTTCTGGTATGCGCGGTGACGTCGGGATGAGGCGTCAGGGAAGATGATGTGAGCGGATCCAGTCACGCCGAGGAGAACATGCAGGGTGACCTGAGGCTCGATCATTTGTTCCGAGAGCAGGCGACAGGCGAGGAAGGGTTGGATAGGAGCATCCAAGTAACTCTCACCAGTCCTCTAGGTATTGGCAGCGCCCGTCTAGGTGAGCTGCAAAAGGAAGAGTTTCCGGAGTTGGTACGGGAGGCAAAGGGAGGTCTCGCCGGACCCGAGTCACCGACTCACTTCTTCATGGAGAAGGAAATGCTAATGAGGCAGTGGAGACCGGTTAGGGAAGAAGCAGGTGAACAGGAAGCAGGAAGAACGCCTAATAATCGATGTTGTGGGACCACTACCCAGGACAAGAAGGGGAAATAATTACTTATTGACCATCATGTGTGTTTCGACGAGATTTCCAGAGGCGATCCCAGTGCGGAAGGTGACATCGAGATGCATCATGGAACACCTTCAGCGGTTCTTTGCTTGGGTAGGAAGTAGGAATTTTCCTTGCCCAAGGAAATCCAGTCCGACTGCGGGAGTATTTTCCAGTCGAAATGGTTTAGGCAGGCTGTTGCAAGCTGGGGAATAGCCCAACTACGATCGTCACCTTATAGACCGCAATCGCTGGGAGCGATTGAGAGGTTTCACTCCACTCTGAAGACCATTTTAAGAGTGTATTGTGCAGAACAAGGAGCAGAATGGGATGAGGCTGTCTATCCAGCCCTGTTTGCAATCAGAGATGCTATAGTTGAGTCTCTGGGATTCTCTCCATTCCAACTAGTGTAAGGCATGAAGTAAGGAGCCCGTTATTGAAGCTGAAGGAGCAGTTAACGGCGGAGAAGACGTTAGGGACAGTGGAAGAGTATGTGCATAGATTCCATGAACAATTGAAAACGGCGAAGGAACTGGCTGCTGATCACCTGAAGATAACGCAAGAGAAGATGTCGATCTGGTACGACAAGAAGGCTGTCCCAAGGGAGTTCGAGGCAGGAGCCAGAGTGATGATGTTGCTACCTGGGAGAGGTAGAGTGACGGAATCACGCTTTGGTGGTCCATACTCGGTTGTTCGGCGTGTGGGTCCTGTAAGTTATGAGATCAGCGAGCCGAATCGCCCCCGCAAGGCACAGGTATGTCATATCAACCGTTTGAAGTAAGTAAGTAATTATCAAAAGAAGGCACCAAACCGGGAAGGCTATGTAGCACCATCAAAGACGCAAAATAATCAGAGGGCGCTAAATATCACCAAGGATGCCAATACGAGAACAAAAACGCATAAGGCGAACGATATCAAAAGTATCCGAGTCACCAAGAATTCTATCGAGGGACAGGTGACCGCGAGGGGCGGTCGGAAAGCAAGACATACGCTCGTCCTGGAAGTCAGGACATTCAAGAAGGACATGCACGACCGTAAGAGGGACAATGCAACTAGGACAATAAGGAGCAGGGCGGCGCTCCATCAAGTGACCATGGGTTAAGCGAGTATGGCCAATACGCAACCTCGCCAGAGCTGTTTCCCACCGCCGGTTACGGTGGAAGGAGGACTGCCACGAGGAAACACAACATTTAAGAGTACGTAGCTTGTTACCAGTAACAGACAACCAAGAAGCCTGCCAACGGGTAAGGACTGAGGAATGGATAACTGGGTAAAAGTCGGAATACGGAATGCCCTTACGAGAGATGGGACAAGAGCGGACAGCTTCCTTGGCGGCAGCATCCGCACGCTCATTTAAAGACACACCAATATGGCTGGGAACCCAACAAAACTCAACCGACTTAAATTTACTGTGAACGAGAAACAGCCAATGCTGGATCTCGACAACCACTGGATGAACTGGATTAAAGGACCCGAGAGCCATGAGGGCACTACAAGAGTCAACAACAACTACAAAGGAAGACTGACAACGAGAAAGTAGGAGACGAAGAGCATAGAGAATAGCATAAAGTTCCGCTGTAAAGATGCTAGTCTCCGGAGGCAAGCGACACATATAAGTGCGTTCAGGAAAAACAACAGAGTAGCCAACACCGTCCGCTGACTTAGACCCATCGGTGAAGACAGAAACGGAGCGGGAGTGAGAAGAAAAGTGCTCGAGGAAAAGGCGTTTTAGAACCGTAGGAGGGGTAAAAGCTTTAGTGATACGGGTCAAGGATGTACAAAACCGCGGAAGAGGGACCCTCCACGGGGGCAAAGAAGGAACAACACGAGGAGAAACATCAGAAATACGAACGGAAAGAGAATCCTGCAGGCGAGATAACCGGACAGAAAGAGGGAGGTGGTGAAGAGGAACAGGAACCGCAGGAGGGGTAAAAGTTAAAGCACGACAGAGGCGAGAGGAAGGATGTTGCAAGGACCGCGCAAGATAGCGAAGACAGTAGCGATCACGGCGGTCCTGGAGAGACAGGAAGCCAGTGTCAACATACAAGCTAAGGACGGGAGTCGAACGAAAGGCACCAGAACTGAGGCGCAACCCAGTATGGTGCAAAGCATCAAGACGGCGAAGAGTAGAAGGAGAAGCAGACGAGTAAGCAGGGCAACCATAATCGAGCTTAGACAGGACGAGAGAGGAATGTAAAGCAAGGAGAGTGCGCCTATCTGCCCCCCCAAGAAGTATGGGACAAGACCCGAAGGAGGGTAAGGGCCTTAGAGCACTCAACACGGAGGTAAGAGATATGGGGAGACCAAGACAAACGAGTGTCAAGGAATAACCCCAAAAGCTTCGCGGAATCTTTGTATTCAAGGGGATGACCATAAAGTGACAAAGAGGGACGAAGAACAACCCGTTTCCGCGTAAATGTCATGGAACAAGTCTTAGAAGTAGAGAAATTGAAGCCATGATCAGTGGCCCAAGACGACACGGCATCAATTGCAAGTTGAAGCCGGCGTTAAAGGAGAGGCGAATCATCACCCTGACAACAAAGGGTAAGATCATCGACATAGAGAGCGGAGAAGACACCAGAAGGAAGAGAGGAAAGAAGACCATTGAGGGCAACCAGAAAAAGAGTAGTGCTCAGAACACTACCCTGGGGCACACCTTCGTATTGCTGAAAAGAGGGAGAGAGAGAGCGGTACCAAGGCGCACCCGAAAGGAACGACGAGAGAGGAAGCTGCGGAGAAAGAGAGGGAGATGACCACGAAGGCCAAAAGAATGAAGTTGAGATAGGATATGCCAGTCCTCAGGGACTGACGACGACTCCCAGATCCGATTATACAGACTCAGTAAATACTGAGACGTGTTCGGAGGGAGATGGCGAAGCATCTCATAATGAATACCATCGGAGCCCGCCGCCGTAGAACCGCAGAGGGCCAGGGCAGAATGAAGTTCAGAGAGAGAGAAGGGATCATTATAGGGAAGCTGAAGATGAGTGCAGAAATCTAAAGGACGAGACTCAAGGACAGGTTTACGAAGAAGGAAAGATTGGGGAAGATGAAGACCAGAGCTAACAGAAGAAAAGTGGGAACCCAGTTCGGAAGCGACCTGCAACGGGTCCGCCACAAGAGTATCATGGAGGTGAAGGACCGGTGAAACATCGGGAAAACGAACTTACCCGCTATCTTGCGGATACGCTTCCAGATCTGGGCCAGAGGGGTTTCGGACGTAATTGTTGAGACATAAGATGCCCAACATTCACGTTTAGCCGTACGGATGGCCCTACGGGCCACCGCACTCGCTTTCCGAAAGAAAAGAAAAGAATCGGTCGTCTGCCTACGGCGGTGCCTCTTCCAGGCTGCACGCTTATAGCGGACAGCCCGAGCACAGTCCGCATTCCACCAGGGAACGCACTTCCGTGGACCCCGAGAGGAAGAGCGAGGAATAGAGCGGAGGGCAGCGTTGAAGACAGTGTCATGAAAAAGGAGGAGAGCGCGAGAGAGAGGCAGAAGGGAGAGGTCAGAGAGAGCAGCACTGAGGGTAAATAGGGTCCAGTCTGCCTTAGCAAACTGCCACCTAGGGAAAGAGAGGGAAGGGCGAAAAGAGAAAAAGGAAACAAGGATGGGGAAATGATCACTTCCATGGAGGTCATCAAGAACCTGCCACGTGAAATCTAAGTAAAGAGAAGAAGAGCAGGGAGAAAGATCAAGACAAGAAAGGGTGCGAGTCCGAGAGTCCAAATGAGTGGGCTCACCAGAATTCAGAAGAGACAGGGAAGAAGATAGGAGAAACGGCTCAAGAAGGCGACCCCGGGTATTCGTCAGAACGTCACCCCAAAGAGAATGACGACAATTGAAGTCACCCAGCAGGAGCACAGGCTCCGGCAAGGAGTCTAGGAGGTGTTTCAAATCAGGAAGAGAGAGCGGGACACTCGGGGGGAGATAAATGGAACAAACTGTGTACCATTTCCCCACAAAGATACGAGCAGCAGAACAATGGAGAGGCGAAGGAAAAAGTAAAGGAACAAAGGGAACATCTGCACGAATCAAGAGAGCAGAAGAATTAGAAGCCCCAGCAATGGCTGGGGGGGGGGGAGAGAGAAAGGAATAGCCACGAAAACGACCAGGACGAGCACCAAGCATTGGCTCCTGGAGACAGACACAAAGGGGCGAAAACCGCGAAATCAGAAGTTGGAGTTCGAGGAAATTGGCGTAATAACCTCGAACGTTCCATTGAAGAATGGACAACGACGAGAAGAGAAAAGACAAAAACAGAGAACAAGGAAGAAACAAATGCGAAAGAGCAACAGAGCACGTTAAAGAATATCAGGGTCGGGATCAGGGTCAGCAAAGTCAGGGTTAGGGGGCATGGGTAAACTGAGCAAAGACGGAGGGAAGGAAACGGGAGAACAGATCAGAGGTGGGCGGGCGGGGTCCGGAGGAGGAGGAGGAAGAGGAGGAGACAACGGAGAGGAGCAGTCAAGGACAGCAGTAGGAAGAGGGGGAGTAGAAAGAGGGGAGCGCACCCCAGCAAGAGCAGCAACCGAAAGGGAAGCAGGGGCCAAAGAAACCTCCATAGCAGGAACAGGGGGCGCAACCACTGAAACGGGAGGGGAAGGAGCAACAGAGCCAGAAGAAGGAGCTAAGGAAGAAAGCGAAGCCTTCTTACCCGCCGGGGAAGAGGAAGGAGATGAGCCAGGCTTACGCTTCTGACTTAAAGAGACAGGTGTCCCAGCAACTACGTACCGGGCAACGGATTCCAGTGTCTCAACAGGAGAAGCCGAACGAGAGCACACACGACGGCCGTTAGGAGAGCGATGGACATCCGCCTGCACCGACAGGCGGCGGGGAGAGCCGATAGATGGAGGAAGAGGATGGGAAGGAGGATCGGAGGGGGACGAGGAAGAAGACACAGGAGACATGACAGACCGGGTTGAAAGAAGGGGAACCCCAGACAGAGGACCAGGAGGGGGACCCCTCGGGAAAGAACTCAAAGGAACAGAGGAGGGGGCAGTGGGCGTATCAGGGTCCAAGGCCCGGAAACGGTTGAGAGTCTGAGGAAGGGGGGAAGGACGAGGAGAGGAAGAGCGCAACACGCGAGCATAAGAGATGTTAGTATAAGGCGGGAGCCGGCGAACCTGGCGCCTCGCCTCAGGAAAAGACAAACGCTCCCGGTACTTCAGGTTAAGGACGGCCGCCTCAAGCTTGTAGTGGACACTGGCACGGGAGAACGTAGGATGGGCCTCACCGCAGTTGAGGCAGCGAGCTTGGGGAGAAGTGCACTCCGACTTAGAGTGACCTTCACTCCCACACAAAGGACAGAGAGAGACAGTCCCAGAGCAGCGGAGGGCACCATGCCCAAACCTCCAGCACTTATTACAAAGTCGAGGAGAAGGAATATACTCCTGGACAGAGCACCTAGCACCAGCAAGAATGACAGAGGATGGAAGGGTCCTACCATCAAAGGTGATCTTCACAACGCGAAGGGGTTGACGGCGACGACCACGAGGTGGACGAGTAAACGAGTCAACCTGGAGGACAGAATGGCCTTGGGCATCAAGGATATGCCGAATATCATCGTGGCAATCCTGCAGATTCCGAACACCGGTTGCAACATGGGGTGGGAGGAGAATAGTGCCAACACTGGAATTCATCTGAACGTTCTTGGAGACCCGAACAGGGATCTCGCCAAGGCAAGATAAGGCAGCCAAGCGGGAAGCCGCATCCTGAGAAGGAGCAGCAACGACACGTGTACCGAGACGAGTGGGGTTGAAAGTAACACACGCATCCACGGAATCTACAAGATGCCGATGGAGGGAGAAATCGTCAGGAGGCGCAGAATCAAGAGGGAGGAGATCAAAGTATTTGGCCCATGAAGCAGGACCAAACAAGGCCTGATACGCATCAGCACGGGAAGGAATCGAGCGAGTGCGGCTGGGGCGCGAACGGCGTTGAGAACCCCTAGAGAGAGAGGGGTCAAAAGGCGCAGTAGTCACAACGAAAGACTTAGCCACACCAGGGGACGAAGTGGTCACCACCGGGGGCTGGAGGCTCGACCCAACCTTAGAGGAGGGAGGGGAGCTGGGGGAAGAAGTCAGGACGGTCAAAGGAGGAGCAAGGTCGGGGCCCAACGCAGCGGGAGCTACAGAGCCTGGTCTTCCAATACAGGCCGACTCGGGGGCTTGGTCGCCCACCCCACGAGCCTGAGAGGGTACAACGGAAACATTCAACGACATAGAGACGAAAAGTGACAAATTCATCCACGAATGTGCCCCCATACCCACCATTGAGCCACAATTAGAGGCAGGACACCCAACAGGAAGCTATCGCCGATCATGCCGGGGCCCCCTAGGGGTGCGTCGTGAGTATACGCCCCACAAACGCCACCTTAAGAACCGTCAGTCCGTCGAGATCGGGTTCAGCGACGAAAGGGGGATTGACAATAAAAGGTTCCCCTCGCTCGAGACGTCGGGTACTACAGTTCTACGGGTGCAAGAGTATGCCTCCTCAAGCACCCGGGCGTCAAAATAGAAGAAGTCCAAAGAAATAATCCAAAACAAGCAAAAGGTCGGCAGGAAACGACAAGCAGATAGGAGAAGAGGGGGGAGAAAAACGAAACATAAGGAAAAGGAAAAGCGATCCGGCACAATTGGAGAAGACAGCAGCAGGAGTGCAAGGCCAGAAAAGGACAGAGGACTGCCCAACGGAGCATCACACTCCGGCAGCCGTCCACCAAGCCCCCTCACGACGCCAACGGGCCGGAAGGGGAGGGGGTCAACCGTTTGAAGCCATACTTCCCAGAGGAGCAAGAGAGTGCGAGAGTGAAGGGAGTAACACAGTCGCAAGAAGGGAAATTGGTTCTGTGTATGGAGATGAGCCAAGTGTTGCCAGCAGAGGAAGAAAAGTGGGCCCGTGCCGATGGTACGCGCCTGTCAAATACAGAAAGTTTGATACATCTAGAGGAGAGACTACATCATCTGGATAAAGGGAAAAGGAGAGATCTAGTGACCCTGATAAGAGAGAACAAGTCACTCTTTACAGATGTGCCCCGACGGCACAAGAGTGTGGTGCACGAGGTGGACGTGTGCGGAGGAAAGCCAATGAAACAGAGTGCTTATCGGGCGAGTCCTGAGAAGAGGAAGATTATGCGACAGGAGGTGGAATATCTGCTAGCGAATGATCTCGCTGAGCCCAGCAACGGTGAGTGGAGCTCGCCCTGTGTGCTGGTCAAGAAGAGTGACGGATCATATTGTTTTTGCACCGACTATCGCAAAGTGAATTCCATAACCGTGTTGGATTCTCACCCAATGCCCCGAATAAGTGATTGCGTCGACTTAGTGGGAAACGCAAGGTTTGTCACCAAGGTCGATCTGCTGAAAGGATATTATCAAATCCCTTTGTCTCCGAGTGCGAGAAAGATCTCAGCGTTTGCTACTCCAGATGGATTGTACCAGTACAAATTGCTTCCGTTTGGTATGAAGAACAGCGGAAGTTGTTTCCAGAGGATGATGAACGAAGTGCTAAGAAGGATGGAAGGCTGCGCCGTGTATATAGACGATATAGTGGTGTACGCCGATAGCTGGAAACAACACATGAATCGACTGACAGAGTTGTTCCAACGGTTGGAAGAAGCGAACCTGACAGTTAATCTGGCCAAGAGCGAGTTCGGGAAGGCCCGATTTGAATACTTAGGTTTCGTCGTAGGCCAAGGGGAAGTGACTCCAGTAGACCAGAAAGTGATGGCAATCAAAGAATATCCGAATCCCAGGATGAGAAAAGAATTGTTACGATATCTGGGGATGATTGGATACTATAGAGGATTTTGCAAGAACTTCTCGACAGTGGCACACCCTCTGACTGAATTGCTATCTAAGAACGTTAGATGGAAGTGGGGGGAAGCATGACAGGAGTCCCTTAAGAAGACTAAGAAGTTGTAAACCGAAGCGCCAGTGCTGGTTTCACCTGACTTTGAGTCAGACTTTATCTTGTATGTCAACGCTCGCGATGTGGGGGATTGGAGCCATGTTGGCTCAAGAGAAGGACGGAGTTCACCGTCCAGTGGCATTCTACTCGAAGAAATTCGAAAAGTACCAGAGGGCTTATAGTACAGTGGAAAAGGAAGCCTTAGCCCTGATCCTGGTACTGAAGCATTTCGACATCTATGTGGGTGGAGGTACTAGACCGGTGCGAGTGTTCACTGATCATAACCCCTTGACGTTCGTGCACAGGATGAAGAACTCGAACCAGAGGCTGCCAAGATGGGCCCTACTGTTACAAGAGTACTGGCTAGAAATCAGGCACATTAAAGGAAGGGAGAATGTGGTAGCAGATGCCCTCTCCCGGATTTACTAACCGATATGACTCTTATTTTAAGGGGAGGGGTATGTTACGGTGCCCTCTCCTATTTCTTTCGTTTGCCTGCTTTAAGAGTCATATCAGCTCTCCCTACCGATTCTCTGAGATACAGGGAGTCTGTTGGTATATATGGCGACCAGATAAGGGAGAACTTTACATAATTTGTAGGTAAGGGGATAGCGTCACTCTGATATAAATGAAAGAGTACCCCCTACCTGCAGATATGCAGTTTTGTAAAGGACGCTAGCCGATTGCAGATTGGCAGACCAATCAGAGCCCGCCGTGACGTCACCGAGTGCCCCGGGCGGCGCCAACGTCAGAGCTGGTCTGACTACGAAAGGGAGAGGACGTTTCTCGGTCAGCTCTCAAGGATTTGAGGCTCTACAAGCCTTACGCAGTGGATTAGAGCTAGCCATCGCAGCCCACCATCGTTATTGGAGACCCTGCGCTTCTGGGAAGCAAGAAGCAGCCAAGTTCATTGAGCAGAGGAGTGCCAAACTTGGAAAAACGGTCGGCGACGACGCTGGGCAGCGCCGCTTGAGTTGAGGGTCTGGAAGGTGTGGTGAGCAGGCCTAGCTGTGACCGAGTCACGTCCACTGAGGACTTTGTAGGGACGACACCATTCCTAGGGCAAGGCGCAACGCCTTGCGGAAGGGACGAGTGTGTGCATATAGTGATTAGCTCATTGCCCACTGGTGAACCAGGATTGGGATATCTGAATCTCTGGGAGTGGTTCGGCAATGACGTGAAGGCTTCACGACGCCTGAGGACTTGTGGAACGTTCCTGGATCGTCAAGAACCGACTCAGGAAGCATGGGAACCTCACACCATCGAGGGACAGGCGTCGTGAGCCAGGAATGTAAAGGTAGATCAATTTCCCTCCCATTACCCCTTGTTTGATTAGGCTAGATAGGCCATTATGTTCATATATGTGTGTTATAGCATAATGTTGATACACCAGTAGTAGGATAGGCTGCAGGACAGCTCGTGTCCAGGACTGTTGACGAGGACAGCGTGTTTGGACGACGGGGCAGTTGAGGAGGTGCCGACGTGGACGAAGAGGCCCCTCTGTGAGGGAGTGTGTGGCCCCCTTTTATTAATCTGCCCAGTTGGAGCAGTTAGTGGAGGTCGTGAAAGAAGAGTTGCTGACTATCTCCAGACTTCTTATTCTCATTTTTCCATTCCTGTATTGCTTGTAAATGTATGTGTGATCATGTAGTTTATGTCAGTAAATTCACACATTTTATCATTGTGTTTAAGTGTGCCTCCATAATAATCTCTATGAGCATACACGAGGGTTATCATAGTACCACCTAGTGAACACCACGTTTTCTACAGAAGGTCTTATTGCCTGGAGAGTGGTAAAGCAGCACAGACTTATATAAGAGTGTACCCTAGGCCATCCGACCAATATCAAGGCCGAAAGAGTAGCGACACTGTGGCAACAAGCTGTATAGAATACACCCACTGAACTGCATTGCTGGGGTGCAGGTATCTCAACCCAGCTGGCAACCTTGTTAAAGGAAGATAGGGAAGGCAGGGGGGAAAGTAATTCCTGCAACCTTTTTGTCTGGCAGGCAAGACTCAGGGAAATTTATTGTTAAAAGGTAAGCCTGGGTCTTCCTTCACTTCTCCATGGGTCCATGCCGGAATTCCTAACAGCAGTTTCCCCTTGGTTGACTGAAGGGCTCCCAGGGTGAATCAGTGGCACCCCACAGTGGTGGGTACTGCTGGTCCTCTCCTGTGGGACCAGGAGATTCCGGTGAGTCCCGAGAGTCGGAGGGGCTGAGTATTCTGCCTTCTGAGCCCTAGCAGCCGATTGCTAGCCGAGCCCCAGCCCACCCCGCCGTGACAATATATATACAGTATACTAAATATACTGTATAATAAAGCCATGAGGAAGCTGATGTGAACCCTGTGTTGTCGCAGGACATTTAAATCATGAGCGGCACCCTCAATTGAATATATACAATGTGCACAATTCAGCGACATTTACTCAAATTCTATATATACAATTTGTGCAGTTTAAGGGTTAAGGACCTGCCCATAATGCTATGCATGCTAGTGGTTTTGCAAAAATGTAAAAATTCCAATATTGTAACATATCCACTGCTGGCCACTGGATGGGGGAGCAGTGTACAGGATACACATACTATAATGCCAATCCTGATCTCAAAAGCTTCATAGAAGGTTGTATCAGAACCCATGAGCATCACACCAGAAATAAATACAGTTTTGATACTCCTAGAGTACGACTTAATCAAACTAGAAATGCTCTACAAATCAAGGGGCCCAGAATGTGGAATGACCTTCCCAACCATGTTAAAGACTGTACCTCTCTCAACCAGTTTAAGTTAAAAGCGAAGCTATACCTAATAAATTCCCTGTAACCTACCTTACCCTTCTATTGTCAACCAATGTCTGTTTTTTTCTTTAAAGAGCGCTGTTTGTCGACATAATTGTATTTGTGCTGCTTTTTCATCTATGTTTTCATTTCTTGTTTTCATTCTACTCATTATGCTCAATTAGTATTAAGCTTGTCATTTAAGTTTATCATGCCCGAAACGCTTTGCGTAATAGTGGCTTTAGGCATTGTATGTATGTATGTATGTATGTATGTATGTATGTACATCAATTGTGACTAGTTCTTGACATAAGTCAATTGCTTTATTTATTTATTTATTTATAAGAAAGTACATTGGGTTTATGGCTGTAAAAACATCAGTGCTATGTACTTTCTTATAAAGCCACTAACACGCATGGCGTTTTGGGCAGGTCCTTAACCCTCAAACCGCGCATATCATATATAAATGATATTAGTGACAAAACCGAAACCACGCACATCATTTTTATATGATTTCGTGTCTAGCGCTATAATTTAAACGCCCCGCCTGGGATAGGGGCAGCTATAGTACAGCCACAACCGATAGTTGCCAGATGCCACCTAGAAAAAAAGTCCAGGCCAACATTCTTGGGTGTTACAGCGTCAGTATTGAGCAAGCCACCAAGGCTGGCGCACGCAGCACGAGCTCACAGCACCGCTGTTCAGCTTGTGACCACAGCATCGCCTACAAATACCATAATATAAATGATACTGCTATTATTTAGCAGTGATAGTATTACTGAAGCCCCCTGACTGTGATAAAACTGACCAGGATTCTGATAATAGCAGGATTGTGGTGATATTTATCGCTGTGCTCCATGGAGGGAGGAGTAATGCTGTGGGAGGGAGGGTTGTGGCGTCGTTTTCTGACTATGTGTGGTCACCATTTATTGACTGCACTCACCATACCAGCTTAGTGGTTCGCCATGGTGAACACAAATGTAGATACTTATATATAACGTGTGTATAGTGTGAGATAACAGCGAGAGGAGTAGGTTGAGAGCCGCCATTTTGGTGAGGGAGGAGCGTCGTCTGCACGACTTGGCATGTTGTTTATTGATGGCCACTATGGTCTTTGGGCACCATACCAGCTTATTTGTTCAGGTATGGTGAATAAAACAGATAGATACTTATATATAATGTGTGTATATAGCGTAATAACACCACAAACAATATTGTTGGAGGACAAATATTAGTGTGTCTGGCCTTGAGGGCGGCCGCCGATCAGCTGACTGTGTGAATAGCTACGTCTTATGGCCTTTACTCACCATACAAGCTTAGATGTACAGTTATGGTGAACAAAACATGTAAATACGTATATATAACGTCTGTGTATAGTGAATAAATACAGGAGTATTATGGGAGGTGAATGAGGGTGAGTGAGGTGGTGTTGAGGGAGGGAGTGGCAGTGAGTGGCTCGCTGGTGTTTGGCGGTCACTCCTCGTTGCTTTTTGACTCACAAGACCAACTTAGTAGTTCGTTATGGTGTACAAAACATGCAGATACTTATATATAACCTGTGTATATAGTGTAACAACAGCAAAACTATTTGTTTATTGTTTTATGAACATAATAATTGAATCACTAATATGCACACTATAATTTTGAGTACAGCGATGGTTCACACATTTTATAATATAAATATACCACAATTCACTGTATGGAATAATATTACTGCAAAAAAACTAAGAAAAAATCACTCAGAGACATTGAAATAATTAGGTAATAATATATTTGTGGCAACTGCCGCCTGACAGCTCGGGCGGAGTAGACCTCGTCTGGCGAAGACTCTGCCAACGCCCCTTTTTTGCCACACTTCCCTACCCTATTGCGGCTAAAATATGCCACCTACGATTTTTTTGTTATTTTTTCCGTGATCAGGGAACAAAAATGAACACTTCTATAAGACGAAAGAATTTTTTGGATTTTTTTTTTGTTGCGCCTGTGGGTGTGAATTCCATTTGGGCCCCTAGCGGTTTGAGGGTTAATCTAACGGATAATTTAAAGTAGGTAATTTATAGTAAAATTTAAAAATGTTAAAAGGTACATTGTAAGAAAATTTGAAGAAGACTAGTAGGTACAATGTAAGAAAATTTGAAGAAGATTAGTACGGACATAATAGTAAAATTTGAGGATAATCAATAGATACATTGTAGCCTAATTTGAGAATTATTTCTAGGTATATTATAGTAAAATATGCATTCAATATAACCACCATGATATATGATAGCAACTGTACCATCATGATTTTATGATAGCAAATAGATGATTTAGAAACTATACTTGTGGTCAATCTCGAGCCCATTGTTAATGTGCATTGAATTTTGTAACTAGCTCACCTAGACTAACTTGCTTAGCTAAATGAATTGCGGGGTACAATCCCCGAGTCCATTATATGCCTCTATAATCTTTTCACTACCACCCACAAGATGGGTATGGGGGTGCATAATATATGAGCTAAAGTAAAAACTAATTATGTACTCTCACAAATCCATTGTATCTTCTTGCATATAAATTAAATAAAGAGAAAGGATTATATCATTAACGTCGGAGAAATTAGTGGGAGTTAGGTACATACACTCTTCATAGATGATGTTTATGATTATAGAAATTTCTGATTAGGCTAGGCTATAATTCGCTACTGGTTTTGGATTTGACAGCATGCACCGAGAGAATTGTTTTCGCTGAAATAATCTAATCATTTCTTTATAAAACTGAATGTGGAATTCAACAGCAGATATCCATGAACAGCGACTTGCAGACGAGTCACAATTACGTGGCTGAAATATGTTGACCAAACTACACACTAGAAAGTGAAGGGACGACGATGTTTCGGTCCGTCCTGGACCATTCTCAAGTCGACTGTGATGAGGGAAGGAGGCAAAGGCAATAAAGAGGCAAGAGAGAGGTGAGGACAAGAAAATCTTAGAGGAACTAAAAGCAAGGCAAAAGGTACAAAAGGTAAGGTATAATAAAGGGAAATAGTAATATGAGTTCCCTTCACATCTGAACTCGAAACTTTTACTAATACCTTTCGTCCTCTTGACATAAAGCTCACCAATCGACACACTAACACTTCATAGCAATCTAGTTCACACTGCTGCTCCTGCTTCTAATGGTGCTGGTGTTTACTCTATTTCCTCTTCATCTTGTCCTCTCCAATACTTTGGGGAAACTGGCCGTACACTTAATGACAGACAAAGAACACAGAAGAAGTGTTAAGTCTGCAGACATAAATAATGCTCTCTTCTGTCATGTTAGGGATTCTAATCATCCTATTGATTGGTCTTCCTCCAAAATAATCTTTCCTGCCTCTACTCTACACAGACGTCATCTTATTGAATCAGCTCCGATACACAACGTACCCAACATGAACTTGAGTCCTGGCTTTGTTGCTGATGACTCTTCCCTTTCACAGTATATACTCAAATGCTCTAAACTTTCTAACAAACGTGACCTAACATAAGCTTACCTTTCCATTTATCTTTCTTTCTCTTTCCTTCTTTCTTTTTCTTTCCCTTGTTTTCTCTTACGATCCCTTTCTTATTCCTATTACTATCCCCTTTATTACACTTTACCTTTTGCCTTGCTTTTTCTTCCTCTAAGATTTTCTTCTCTTCACCTCTCTTGCCTATTTATTGCCTTCGCCTTCTTCCCTCAACACAATTGACTTGAGAATGGTCCAGAACGAACCGAAACGTCGTCATCCCTTCACTTTCTAGTGTGTGGTTTGGTCAACAACAGCGACTTGATACTGCAAACTGTGACACTTTTCCCGCAACACCCAAACTCCACGAGTCTACACTGGCAATATCAGCTATTTTTTGCATTTAATTTTTTTTATAGTAGATTTATAGTTAACGATTGTAGTTTGTTGTTTTAATGATATAGTAATTCTGCAGTTTTAAATTATTAATTTTTTTTCTGAAGTTTTCTCAAGTATTTATTTAATTTACCTGAATTGACCTACTTATTTACGTACCGCTTTAAAAATTAACTCGGGGAGTTAACTTCAGTAGTAAATCCCACAAACTTCAAGTTACTTTGAAAGAGCAAGGAAGAAAGGAACACCAGAAGAAATAATAAAAAAAAAAACTTTACTATTAGCATATGTATATATTTAAAAAAAAAATAATATAATTTCCTACCCTAAATAAATAAATTTCAAACTATATCATAGAAAATAAATATCCATTGCAAATTGTGATTAAACAAAGGGATTTAGAAAATTCTTTATCTTCATTTAAAGTGCTTAAAAATATGACTGAAAATTAGCTTTCAAAAATAGTATGTACAGCATAGCATTCATATGAAATGAATATTGCAAAAAAAATATCTTGGTATTTCTTCAGCTTTAAGACATATACAGACAGCTAACATTATACATGATGTATATTATAATAAGTACACTACTGTAATAATTTTCCCTTTAATACCAAATGGTAAACAAAAATACAACTGCAATGCGTTACTTGAATATATACATACTGCACCTCTAATATTTTCACACTGTGAAACAATATAACACAGAGGATGCTACAACAACAAACAATAGACTTAATATACTGACTGAAGACTAAAAACTCTTATGGTACACAGAAATAGTCATACAAATAACCTAAAGAACAATTTTCAAGTTCAAGATAAGATTAAGTAGCCTTCATACAAAAATTATATATGCACTGAAAGTCTGAAAGTAATGAAGACAAATATTTAGACAACACTGGAATAAGTCTTGAAACATGATTTGATGAGGCTGTTGGATCTCTTGGCTTCACTTGATTATTTGTTGCTGTCATGTGATTGTAGGCTCAGAAGTTTCAGAATTTTTCCATGATATTTCTGTAGAAAAATAACCAAAGGAAAATATAAATGATTGGGGGGGGGGTGTTGGACAAAGAACATGGAAACTGCAATTGGAGGGGGGGGGAAGACCTAAAAATCCCCTCTAATGTTTTGTAGGTTATGGATCCCCTGTCCAACCAGTGATGGCATCCTTTCTCTCAGAAAGAGATAGGAGATATAGCTCTATCTATAAATATCTTTGGCTAACTGCTAACAAACTCATCCTTACCATTGACAAAACCGTTTATATTTTGTTTGGTAATAAATCCTCAGATCAAAATAATCTAAGTAATCACAATAATCTAAAATAATCTAAGGCAACATGAAAAGCACATGGAAAACCATATCTTATATCCTAGGAAAACAACACTCCCACAACCAGATAAAACTCTCTACGGATGGCTATACACTATCAACTGATCTAGAAATGGCAAAATGAGTTTATTAGCTTCTTTTCATCGGTTGGTGCTAACCTTGCCAGAAAAATCCCTCAGACACATATCAACACACATCTCTCAGGCAGCTATCCAAACTATCTTCTCCTCTCACCAGTTAGCCTGTCAGATGTTGTGTCCATCATACACTCACTAAAAACCAAAGCTGGGAACATCAGTGAAATCCCATCCATTGTATACAAGAGTGCCTCCCATGCCCTTGCGCCACCTATAGCTCTGCTGTTTAACAAATCCCTAGTGTCATACCTTCCCTGATATCCTTAAAAAAGCAAGAGTAACACCAGTTCATAAAGGAGGCAATCCGGCAGACAAACAATTTTTTTTTTCTCTACCACAGACAAGGCCACACATTTACAATGCTAACCAGCATATATACATTTTCTTCTGTCCTCCATGGACAGGGTTAGAGATCAGTTAAACATATAGTTCAGGGATTTATTGAACACTCGACCACAGAAGGTGATTCGGTACTTTTAAATATGGAAAATGGGACAAGACCTTAAGTTAAGGGCCTTAGAGCATTCAACTCCGAGGCAAGAGATATGGGGTGACCAAGACAAACGAGTGTCAAAGATTAACAACAGAAGTTTAGCAGAATTCTTGTACAAAAGAGGATTACCATAAAGCGACAGAGGGGGGAGGGGGGTGGTGGTCGAAGAAAAACCTGCTTCTGAGTAAAGGTCATAGCACAAGTCTTAGCTGTAGAGAACTTTAAGCCATAATTGGTGACCCAAGACGACACGGCATCAATTGCAAGTTGAAGCCGCAGTTTGAGGAAAAGCCTGTCATCACTGACAGCAGAGGGTAAGATCGTCAACATAATGAGTGGAGAACATGTCAGAGGGAAGGGAGGAAAGAAGACCACTGAGGGTAACCAAGAAAATAGTGCTCAGAACACTACCTAGGGATACACCTTCGTATTGCTGAAAAGAGGCAGAGAGAATGGTACCAAGCCTCACTCATGAGGAATGACGAGAGAGGAAGCTCGGGAGGAAGAGAAGGAGATTACCATGAAGGCCAAAAGAAGAGAGTTGGGATAAAATAGGATCACTCCAGGTGGTGTCATATACCTTTTCTAGGTCAAAAAGGACAGTAACCATGGAGGTCTTCGAAGCAAAGTCAGTACTAACGTAGACCTTCAAGTTCACGAGGACATCAATTGTGCTGCAACACTTACAAAAGCCAAATTGAGAAGGGGAAGGAGGTGAGAGCGTTCCAAGAACCACATCAAACACACACTGACCATACGTTCAAAGAGTTTGCAGACGCAACTTGTGAGAGCAATAGGGCAGAAGTCTTTAGGAGATGACCCTAGAGAACAAGGTTTCCGAGAAGGAAGAACAACTACCTCAAGCCAGTCCTCCCAGTCCTCAGGGACTGACAACGACTCCCAGACATGGTTATAAACATTCATTAAATACTGTATTGAAACGTGCATAAATAGAGATGGCGAAGCATCTCATAATGAATATCACCTGAGCCCACAGCTGTAGAACCCCAGACGGCCAGGGCAGACTGGAGTTCTGAGAGAGAAAGTAATATTATAGGGAAGCTGAAGATGAGTGCAAAAATCTAAGGGGACAAGATTCGAGAAGGGGCTTACAAGTAAGGAAAGGAGGAGGAAGATGAGAACTGGCGTTAACAGTCGAAAAGTGTAAACCCAGTTCGTCGCGACCAACACCGAATCTGCCACAATAGAACCACGGAGGTAAAGGACTGGCGAGACATCTGGAACAAACTTGCCCACTATCTTACAAATTTTCTTCCAGATCAGGGGCAGAGGAGTGTCAGACATAATGGTACAAACAAAAGATCTCCGACCCTCACGCTTAGCCTTACGGAGGGGAGAGTGAAAAGAGAAGGTGACAAGGCTGCAGAAATGGTCACTTATATAGGTCATTAAGAATCCACCAGGTGCAATCCAAATAAAGAGAAGATGAGCAGAGAGAAAGATCAAGACAAGAAAGGATGGGATTGCAGGAGTCAACATGAGAGGGCTCATCAGAATGCAGAAGAGACAGAAGAAGAGAGGACAAATTGTTCAAGGTGGCAGCCCCGGGTGTTCGTCAGAACATCTCCCCCAGAGGGTATGCTGACAGTTAAAAAATCACAAAAAAAGGAGTCCAGCAGATCAGGAAGAGAAAGCGGAACATTTGGGGGAAGATAAACTGAACAGACTGTACACCATTTACTCACAAAGATACAGGCTGCAGAACACTGAATGGGCGACTGAAAAAGTAGGGAAACGAAGGGAATATCATGATGAATCAAGAGAACAGTAGAGTTGTGGGCCCCAGCAAAAACTGGAGGGAAAGAGAGAAAGGAATATCCATGGATGTGGTTATTTGGGGGTCTTGGGGGCTTTCTGTCTTGCTCCAGGTAGGGGTGTTTATTTTGGCTGGGAGAGGTTTTTTTTTTGAGGGGAGGGGGTGTTTTTTGGCTGCATTGTGGCTACAGACAACCAGCTTTACTATCAATGTGGCGGTCTATGTTTCTGACAGCTAGTTTGCTAGTGGTGTGATTTTTTTTTTTTTTTTTTTTTTTTGCCTGTTGTGGACAGAGGAAATCTGCTTAGCTCCTTATTAGGCTAGCCTAGATTGTGTTGGTGGTCCTCCACTGTTGTCCCAGAGGATTCACAACTGCTACTGGCAGTCAGTTTGCCCATACAGACAGGGTTCTTCCAGCTTTACTGGCCCTAGTGCCTGGGCTTTCCAAAGGGCTGATTCACCCTGGAAACTACTGGCCCTGGAAAACCCATGGGCTCAGTTGCACCATGGATACACTCATGGTCATTTGGCCTCAGTCCTGCATTTCTTCGGTTTTCTGGCGCTGTCTTTGGATTGACTTTCAGAGGATGTGGGGGCACTGCATGAGGGGCCCCCTCAGTTGGGGGTTCTGGTTACGGCTGCTGCAGCGTTATCTGCCTTGCTGAAGCTGTTTGACCCCGATCCTCCAGGAGGGGGTTTCGTTGTTTTCACCTCTCGTCTCACATGTCGGTAGGCTGTGCTTGCTCTGTCTTTGGATTCAGCTTAGGCCCTGGCTCTTTGACCTTCTTCGCCATTTTGTCCTCTGTTGTTACCGAAGAACAGTGTTGTCCAGTTTCTGTCGGCGACTTTTGCCAGTTGGCAGCCTATTTTGGACTTGTTGGTGCTCCATGGGGGTCGTTCTGACCCTCTTGGTTGGGTCTTACAAGGGCTTGGACCTCGTTTGGTCGGGGTAGGCAACCCGCTCTCGCACAAGACAGTACATATATGACTTATTGCTTATAGTCACTATTTGACTGATTAATACATACATGTGGTATATGCCACGCTATATTTTGTTTTTAAGGTACAAACTCTTCCTATAGATTTGCTAAACATCTTTTTTAATATTAGGAATTTATTTTTCAGTTTTATTAAACAATAGGGATTTTATACAATATTTGACATTATCCTGAGTTACTTTACAATTTATTTAAATATTTTGATTTTGTTTTATTATTTTTATAAAACTGTAATATCAATACTGTATAGGTTAAGTACTAATTTTAATTAAGAAGCAATAACATGCTTATCTTAACATACTAAGAAGGTTAGGGTTAGGTTGGTGTTTTCTATTCAGCTTTTCAAGGTAAACTAAAATATTCACAATAAATTAGTATGTCACATATGCACTTATTAATAAACCAATATTGACTATAAGCAATTGCGAGAACGGGTTGCAACCGGACCTTGGTGCCAGTTTCTTCATCCAAGTTCCCCAGTGTCTTCTTCATCTAGTCGGTGCGGTGTTCATACAGTGTGAAGTTTGGCTTCTCAGGGTTCACATCGGCCCTTTCATGCGTTGTCCCATTAGCCGGGGGATGGGGGAAGAGGGGGGTGGGGGAAGGTTCGCCTCTCTTTGCCTGTGCCTGGTCCCATCTTGAGAGGTTATCTTGAGGTTATCTTGAAATGATTTTGGGGCTTTAATGTCCCCGTGGCCCGGTCCTCGACCAGGCCTCCACCCCCAGGAAACAGCCCGTGACAGCTGACTAACACCCAGGTACCTATTTTACTGCTAGGTAACAGGAGCATAGGGTGAAAGAAACTCTGCCCATTGTTTCTTACCGTCGCCCGGGATCGAACCCAGGACCACAGGATCACAAGTCCAGTGTGCTGTCCACTCGGCCGACCGACTCCCATGATTCACGTTTTTTTTTCGGGTCGTTTCTTCCAGCCTTAGGTGGCTTTGGGCGGCATATCCTCCCATCTGGGGGTCAGGTCTTCGGGACAGGCCTCTTTCCCGTCCATCTGTCGGGTCATCACGGAGTGGGTGCGCTTGGGGCATGGTTGAAATGATTTTGTCTCTCAAGTGGGTTTCCCCCACTTGTTTCCAGTTCTGAAAAAGGACTGTGTGGATCTTCAGAAGATTCTAGACTTGTCTCATCTCAACGGGTTGATTCCTTGCCCCTCTTTTCAGATGACTACGTTATCCTAGGTTTGGTTCATTCTCAATCAGGGTGCTTGATGATTTCTCTAGTTCTGAAAGACGCATATTGGCACGTCCTCCTCCATCAGGGTTTCAGGGATTGGTTGGGTTTCGTGGTGGGGCAACAGGCTTACCCCTTTCGTCATCTTCAGTTTGGCATGAATCTGGTACCTCCCAATTTCACACGTTCCCACGACTCGGGTCATGGTGGCCTATCTGCATCTGCTAGGTCTTTGGATTTTGGCCTCCCTCGACGACTGGTTGGTATGGGCTCCCATCTTGTTTGCTTGTCTGCTATCCATGGATCTGGTTCTTTCCCAGCTTCCCAGGTTCGAGTTCCTGGTGAACTGGCGGAAGTCCCAATTGGTTCTGTCTCCAGGTTCGGACTTGGCTGGGCCTCGTGAGAGATTCTCTGATTGCATCCCTCTCTCTTCCTTTTAGCAACCTTGCTCCGGTTGCTGTATCACCTTTGGCTGTTTTTACCCGATACCTGATATTATCTTCCTAGGTGACTTCAACTTGCCTAGTCTCAGATGGAGAATAGTAAACAATAATATTATACCAGGAAATCTATCGGGACCTAACCAACCACAGATTAGAGAACTACTTAAATTCTGTGACAAATTTTCACTCAACCAGCAGATATCGGAGCTAATGAGAAATGAAAATATTCTAGATCTGGTCTTTACGAACAATGAAGACAATCAGGGACATTACGATATTAGATACCACATACTCAGATCACAAGATCATTGAAGTGCAAACGACCATTAATACTCAGAATAAACCTAAAATGTTGATAAAGTGAGAGGGATTATTCAGTAAATTCAATTTTAATAATAAAAGGATAGACTGGGAGATAATAAACAGGGAACCTACAAACATTCCTTGGGAAACTGTTCTAAGTAATACAAGTCCTACAGAAGGAATAGAAAAACTGACTTCGGAAGCGTATCAAGTCTGTCTGAAACATGTTTCTTTGAGGAAAGCCAGAAAGAGATCCAACGAAGAAAGAACGTAGACGACACTACAAAAGAAGGAAAAAATAAAGGAAATGCTTATGCAGACACAAATTTCCCGTCAAAGAAGGAATAATTTAAATAGGAAGACTGAAGAAATCGAGCGGAAATTGAAACACTCATATCAAACTGAAGAAAGGCAGCTAGAACAGAAAGCAATTCAGGAAATAAAGAAAAATCCAAAATACTTCTTCACATATGCTAAATCAAAAGCAAAAACCACTGCCAGTATTGGACCTATTCGTACAAGTGAAGGTTCATACACGGAGGATGACAAAGAAATTAGTGAAATCCTAAAATAAAAAAAGCAGTACAAGGACACGTTTAGCACTCCAATAAACAACATAAAAGTGGAAGATCCAGACAATTTCTTTATGCAGGACATCCAAACCCCTGTAAATATAACCGATATCAACACGAGCATACTAGACTTTGAAAGAAAAATTGAAAACTTGCCCATGCACTCGGCCCCAGGTCCAGATTCATGGAATTCAATATTTATAAAGAAATGCAAAGTGCCGGTAGCACAGGCACTCGGTATAGTGTGGAGGAAGAGCTTGGACACAGGGGAGATACCAGATGCACTTAAAGTAGCAGACACAGACTCCCTCTACACAAGGGAGGGAGCAAAGCACTGGCAAAGAATTATAGACCAGTTGCACTAACGTTGCACATAATAAAAGTATTTGAGAGAGTGATTAGGAGTCAGGTCACCAATTTCATGGAGACCAATGACCTTTACAACCCCGGCCAACATGGATTTCGAGTGGGAAGATCGTGCCTCTCACAGCTACTTGATCACTACGACAAAGTCCCTGAGGCATTAGAAGAAAAACAGAATGCTGATGTGATATACACGGACTTTGCAAAGGCTTTCGATAAATGTGACCATGGCGTGATAACACACAAAATGAAGTCAATGGGAATAACCGGTAAAGTAGGATGCTGGATACTCAGTTTTCTGTCAAACAGGACTCGGCGAGTAACAGTCAACCATATAAAATCTAGTCCAAACGCAGTTAAAAGCTCTGTACCGCAGGGTACAGTTCTTGCACCGGTGCTTTTCCTTATTCATATATCAGATATAGACAAAAATACAACTCACAGCTTCGTATCATCCTTTGCAGATGACACAAAAATCAGTATGAAAATTACCTCGGCTGAAAACATTGAAAAACTTCAAGCTGATATTAATAAAGTTTTTGACTGGGCATCAGAAAATAACATTATGTTTAACAGTGATAAATTCCAGGTACTCAGATACGGTAAAAATGAGGACCTTAAACATAATACAGGGTACAAAACACAATCGAATCTGCCCCTAATAGGAAAACGGCATGTCAAGGATTTGGGAATAATGATGTCTGACGACCTAACGTTCAGGGAGCATAACCAAGCAAATATTGCATCAGCCAGAAAAATGATCGGATGGATTACGAGAACTTTAAAATCCAGGGACCCCATCACAATGGTTGTACTCTTCAAGTCACTTGTGTTGTCCCATCTTGAATACTGCTCAGTACTCACTTCCCCCTTCAGAGCAGGAGAGATTGCTGAAATAGAGTGAATTCAGAGAACATATACAGCATGCATAGATGCGATAAAGCACCTAAATTATTGGGATCATCTCAAAGCCCTCCAAATGTACTCACTAGAAAGGAGACGAGAGGGATATCAAATAATATACACGTGGAAGATACTGGAGGGCCAAGTACCAAATCTACACAGTAAAATAACAACGTACTGGAGTGAACGATATGGAAGAAAATGCAGAATAGAACCAGTTTAGAGCAGGCGTGCCATAGGCACAATCAGAGAACACTGTATAAACATCAGAGGTCCACGGTTGTTTAACACCCTCCCAGCGAGCATAAGAAATATTGCCGGAACAACCGTGGACATCTTCAAGAGGAAACTAGATTGTTTCCTGCAAAGAGTACCGGACCAACCAGGCTGTGGTGGGTATGTGGGCCTGTGGGCCGCTGCAAGCAACAGCCTGGTGGACCAAACTCTCACAAGTTGAGCCTGGCCTCGGGCCGGGCTTGGGGAGAAGAACAACTCCCAGAACCCCATCAACCTCACAAGTCAGGTAGGTCAGTCTTAGTGTTTTTCCTGCCCGAAACGCTTTGCGTAATAGTGGCTTTAGGCATTGTATGTACTAGCTCTATCTATAAATCCATCATCGTTTTGTATCTCACCTTGTATGTATGTACTTTACCTGAATAAATATGTGTATTTGTATTTGCATAATATAGTGTATAGGATTGATACGCAAAAACAAATAGAATGTATTAGGAACTGTGCGCAAAAAATTAACAAAAATATATTCGCGGCAGCGCGCGCATCCTGCCCCGGGCGCGTACGCCACGGGCGAACAGGTAATGATGACATCACGTGCCAACTTATGGACCCCATAGCAGCCAAAGTAAGTACAAATTTGAGTTTCAGTTACTATAACCATACTCAGGGAAGGGTTTTTGACACTTTCAAAACTTTTTCCAGATAATTTATTTCCTGCACACTGGGGGAGGGGGGGGGTGGTGCCATATTTGGAAGCTGTGCAGTTGAGGGGTTAAGATCCATAGGACACTAGTTCTTGGTATCAATATTAGGGGGTGGTTAGTTCCAAATATGCCAAAAATATGCAATAAATGAAAACTAGTTAAATTTCAATCAAACTTTTTTGACAAGTTGTATATGAAAAGGGTTTCATCTGGTCCAAGTCTCAGCATTGTAGCGTAAATAGGAAGGGAGAAAAAAATATTTAATGTAAAAAATTTTCCAAAATGGTCAAAAACGATTATCAAACAAAAGTGTCAACTGAAATCATGTCTATGACTCTCAGCTATCACAATAGCATATATTAAAAACAAATTATAATTAGTTTTATTAAAAAAAAATTAACATTTTTTTTCTCATTTGTTTATCGGGCGATTTGCATGAAACTTATTCACCTGACTGCACGTAAGCCTATCTTAAGGGTGCCAATTTTGGATGAAATTGGTTGATGTCAACCTCAGCCACAAATGGCAGTACCTTAGACTTTAATATTTTAAAGATTTATTCTTCAAGTAACATAAACCAGTCGGGACTCTCATTTTTATTCAATTTACATGAAACTTACACCTTATATGTAAAGTTTAGGTCTCTAAAATCTGAAGGAAGCATTTTTTCCTAAGTTCATTTATTGATTTTATAAATAGCAATAAACATGATATATTTGCATAATATTTGGGGGGGAACTTTGACTATTTGTATTAGGAAAATTAAAGATGTTTTGGAAAACCCTTTTCTACAGATCCTTTATTATATGTTAATGTGTCAGAAAAGTGTCATAGTATGATTATATCTGAAAAGGTGAAAGGTTTCAACTCATTTGAAATTGTGTAATATTCGTTGAAAAAACAAAAAAAATTAAATCTCCCTTTCTATTTAGGCTGTAGTACTGAAACTTGGAACAATTGCAGCCCTTTTCATATATAACTAGTCAAAAAATATTGGTCGATATTGAACAACTTTTAAAAGAACTATCTAACGGCCCCATAATCCACTTGCTCATTTTTGTTTCCCACTCTCATAAAGTGGTGGTCCTTCATAGCTATTGAAGTTTTCATTATTTAATTCAAATATTGGAGTCAGATTTTCCCACAGGGAAAATGTGTTCATACACAACACATTATGGATGGAGGGGGATGATACATGCCACATTATGATGGAGAGGGATGATACATGCTACATTATGATGGAGGGGATGATACATGCCACATTATGATGGAGAGGGATGATACATGCTACATTATGATGGAGGGGATGATACACATTATGATGGAGGGGATGATACATGCCACATTATGATGGAGAGGGATGATACATGCCACATTATGATGGAGAGGGATGATACATGCCACATTATGATGGAGAGGGATGATACATGCTACATTATGATGGAGGGGATGATACACATTATGATGGAGGGGATGATACATGCCACATTATGATGGAGAGGGATGATACATGCTACATTATGATGGAGAGGGATGATACATGCCACATTATGATGGAGGGGATGATACATGCTACATTATGATGGAGGGGATGATACACGCTACATTATGATGGAGGGTATGATACACAACACATTATGATGGAGGGGGGATGATACATGCCACATTATGATGGTGGGAATGATACACACCACATTATGATGGAGGGGGATGACACTCACCACATTATGATGGAGGGAATGATACTCACCACATTATGATGGAGGGAATGATACACACCACATTATGATGGAGGGGATGATATGATACCACATTATGATGGAGGGAATGATACACACAACATTATGATGGTGGGAATGATACACACCACATTATGATGGAGGGGGATGATACTCACCACATTATGATGGAGGGAATGATACACACCACATTATGATGGAGGGAATGATACACACCACATTATGATGGAGGGGATGATATGATACCACATTATGATGGAGGGGATGATACACACATTATGATGGAGGGGGATGATACACACCACATTATGATGGTGGGAATGATAAACACCACATTATGATGGAGGGGATGATACTCACCACATTATGATGGAGGGGATGATACACACCACATTATGATGGAGGGAATGATACACACCACATTATGATGGAGGGGGATGATACTCACCACATTATGATGGAGGGGATGATATGATACCACATTATGATGGAGGGGATGATACACACATTATGATGGAGGGGGATGATACACACCACATTATGATGGTGGGAATGATACACACCACATTATGATGGAGGGAATGATACACACCACATTATGATGGTGGGAATGATACACACCACATTATGATGGAGGGGGATGATACTCACCACATTATGATGGAGGGAATGATACACACCACATTATGATGGTGGGAATGATACACACCACATTATGATGGAGGGAATGATACTCACCACATTATGATGGAGGGAATGATACACACCACATTATGATGGAGGGGGATGATACTCACCACATTATGATGGAGGGAATGATACACACCACATTATGATAGAGGGGGATGATACTCACCACATTATGATGGAGGGAATGATACTCACCACATTATGATAGAGGGGGATGATACTCACCACATTATGATGGAGGGAATGATACACACCACATTATGATGGAGGGAATGATACACACCACATTATGATGGAGGGGATGATACACACCACATTATGATGGAGGGGGATGATACACAACACATTATGATGGAGGGAATGATACTCACCACATTATGATGGAGGGAATGATACTCACCACATTATGATGGAGGGAATGATACACACCACATTATGATGGAGGGGATGATACTCACCACATTATGATGGAGGGGGATGATACACAACACATTATGATGGAGGGAATGATACACACCACATTATGATGGAGGGGATGATACTCACCACATTATGATGGAGGGGGATGATACACACCACATTATGATGGAGGGAATGATACTCACCACATTATGATGGAGGGAATGATACTCACCACATTATGATGGAGGGAATGATACACACCACATTATGATGGAGGGGATGATACTCACCACATTATGATGGAGGGGGATGATACACACCACATTATGATGGAGGGGGATGATACTCACCACATTATGATGGGGGGAATGATACACACCACATTATGATGGAGGGAATGATACTCACCACATTATGATGGAGGGGATGATACTCACCACATTATGTTGGAGGGGGATGATACTCACCACATTATGATGGAGGGGATGATACTCACCACATTATGATGGAGGGGGATGATACTCACCACATTATGATGGTGGGAATGATACACACCACATTATGATGGAGGGGATGATACTCACCACATTATGATGGAGGGGGATGATACACACCACATTATAATGGAGGGGGATGATACTCACCACATTATGATGGTGGGAATGATACACACCACATTATGATGGAGGGAATGATACTCACCACATTATGATGGAGGGGATGATACTCACCACATTATGTTGGAGGGGGATGATACTCACCACATTATGATGGAGGGGGATGATACACAACACATTATGATGGGGGGAATGATACACACCACATTATGATGGAGGGAATGATACACACCACATTATGATGGAGGGAATGATACTCACCACATTATGATGGAGGGGAAGATACACACCACATTATGATGGAGGGGATGATACACACCACATTATGATGGAGGGGATGATACACACCACATTATGATGGAGGGGATGATACACACCACATTATGATGGAGGGAATGATACACACCACATTATGATGGAGGGAATGATACACACCACATTATGATGGAGGGAATGATACACACCACATTATGATGGAGGGAATGATACACACCACATTATGATGGAGGGGGATGATACTCACCACATTATGATGGTGGGAATGATACTCACCACATTATGATGGAGGGGATGATACACCACATTATGATGGTGGGAATGATACACACCACATTATGATGGAGGGAATGATACACACCACATTATGATGGAGGGAATGATATGATACCACATTATGATGGAGGGGATGATACACACCACATTATGATGGAGGGAATGATACACACCACATTATGATGGAGGGGATGATATGATACCACATTATGATGGAGGGAATGATACATACCACATTATGATGGAGGGAATGATACATACCACATTATGATGGAGGGAATGATACATACCACATTATGATGGAGGGAATGATACATACCACATTATGATGGAGGGGATGATATGATACCATATTATGATGGAGGGGGATGATACACACCACATTATGATGGAGGGGATGATACACACCACATTATGATGGAGGGGGATGATACACACCACATTATGATGGAGGGAATGATACACACCACATTATGATAGAGGGGATGATATACCATATTATGATGGAGGGGGATGATACACACCACATTATGATGGAGGGGATGATACACACCACATTATGATGGAGGGGATGATACACACCACATTATGATGGAGGGGGATGATACACACCACATTATGATGGAGGGAATGATACTCACCACATTATGATGGAGGGGATGATACACACCACATTATGATGGAGGGGGATGATACACACCACATTATGATGGAGGGAATGATACACACCACATTATGATAGAGGGGATGATATACCATATTATGATGGAGGGGGATGATACACACCACATTATGATGGAGGGGATGATACACACCACATTATGATGGAGGGGATGATACACACCACATTATGATGGAGGGGGATGATACACACCACATTATGATGGAGGGGATGATACACACCACATTATGATGGAGGGGATGATACACACCACATTATGATGGAGGGGGATGATACTCACCACATTATGATGGAGGGAATGATACATACCACATTATGATGGAGGGAATGATACATACCACATTATGATGGAGGGTATGATATGATACCATATTATGATGGAGGGGGATGATACACACCACATTATGATGGAGGGGATGATACACACCACATTATGATGGAGGGTATGATACACACCACATTATGATGGAGGGGGATGATACACACCACATTATGATGGAGGGGGATGATACACACCACATTATGATGGAGGGGATGATACACACCACATTATGATGGAGGGGGATGATGCATGCTACATTATGATGGAGGGAATGATACACACCACATTATGATGGAGGGGGATGATGCATGCTACATTATGATGGAGGGAATGATACACACCACATTATGATGGAGGGGGATGATACTCACCACATTATGATGGAGGGAATGATACACACCACATTATGATGGAGGGGGATGATACTCACCACATTATGATGGAGGGGATGATACACACCACATTATGATGGAGGGGGATGATACTCACCACATTATGGTCATTGCCGTCTTGCCTAGCACAGTCCAGCAGCCACTTACAGAGCATCATCCGTCTTGCTTGCCTCATCTCATCCTGTCAACACAAAGAATACAAATTTATAATGACACATCTATATTACATTAATTTGGAACAAAATTAGAATAAATTAGTAGTACAATGGGGCCTTGACTTACGATGCTAATTCGTTCCCAGAGATGGATCGTAAGTCGAAGCAATTTTTCCCACAAAAAATAAAGGGAATTGAATTAATCCGTTCCCCCACCCTCCAAAATATTAACGTACAAATACATTTTATCCTGAATACAATGTTTTTTTCTAACTACAATACAGTACCTAAGTTTATCTTACCTTTATGGAGGGCTCTTGATGGCGTATAGAAGATGGTGATGAGAGGGGGGAAGGAAAGTTCTTACTGTCTGGAAGGGGAGTTCCCTACCATTATCACAACAGGCAGTGATGTTTTCTCTGGGGTACTCTCTCTCTCTCCTACGTTTTGCCTGAATACCACTAGGACCTGGTTGTGGTTCAGTGCTTGTTTGTCTCACTACAAATTTGTCAAGACATTTGTTTTTCCCTTTGTTTTAACATTTGTCTGTAATGATGCATTACTTTAGCACCCATAATGTCCTTTTTCTTAGCCAGTATGGTGGATATCGTTGACTGAGATTTCTTGTACTGCCTAGCCAGTCCAACAACCCGCACACCATCTTCATATTTACGAATGATCTCTTGTTTCTGCTCTATGGTCATCCTTACATGGGATCTCATATGTTGAGCCTTACCACTGACTTTCCTGGGACTCATGGCGTGATATATAATAATCACTTTAATGTTCAAAATGCAACAAATCACTACAAAAGCGAAATTTCTTATAGGCGCGATCGTCACTAAGCAGGCAGCTGTAGTAAACTGAGGCAGGTCGGCGGCGTGACTGGGAACCACGAGCTCGGTCGACCCGAACGTGTACCAACAAATATTTTAAGTCGACAACACCATTGGATGTCGAGTCGCATTTTCCGATGAAATTTACATTGTAATTCGAAATTATCGTAAGTAGGGGCAATCGTTAGTCGAGGTGCCACTGTATACTGGTATACATACTCGGGTTATAAATCTAGTTAAGAAATTACTAAAAGTAATTGATAATTATCCATACTTGTCTTGACCATGTATTTTTATCATGCTTAGTATTTTGTTTCTAACTTATAAATTTAAATGAAAATAAATCAATTGAACTTAGTGGAACTATTCATATAAATCTGGAACAAATCCCTAGTGCACTGTTCTAACTTATGGGTTATTGTCAATTTTTAAACACTAAAATTATACCTTTTGTGGCCCAGATAATTATGTAATGTGTAATGATTTGACCTAAGGATCACATTATTTGGCATCACCATTGTGAAAAGTTCTTCCCAATGTTTTAAGAAATTGATTTTTTTACAATTTTGTTTTAATAATAAATCCGGGTGCGGCACCCCACAACCCGAACCAGTATCAGTGAATGAAGGACATGACCGCATCTAGCCTGATTGCTTTCTAACAATTGGATTTATTGTAAAACAATCTGAAAAATATGCACATAAAACCAGCATTGAATGTAATGAAACTCCATTTTCTGGGCGAGTCCCAGAGGCTCCCCGGAGCTATCCAGGCTGAATGGGTATGTATAACTTTCTGGCATCCGTCAATGTGCACGGAGTTCTTGCCTACAGAGGACCATGAACCAGAACCTGGCCCCCTCAAGAGGGGCATGAGGAACAATGGCCTATAGAAAACCCCGTATGGTTGGGAGCATTCTATGTGTGTCATCGAACGGATCTGGCACCCAGAAAGGTAAGTGCCCCAAAACAAACCCCCTATTCTGGTGAAACTATTGCTACCAAAAGCCAAACGAGTGTACAGAACTCCACAAACAAATATTAGCAAATGAACATGACATGTCGCCACCCCGCTGCCTGTGCAAACCCCCTCCCCCCCCCCCTGAGAGGGGGAAAGGAGGAGCCCAAGACCCACCATGCCGGCAATCCAACCTTCAGTTCTTAGGTTGGATGTCAAAATACACAAATACCCCACCGACCGGAGCGCAGGAGGTATGCCAGTGAGACTCCGGGACTCGCTCAGAAAATGGCGTTTAATTACGTTCAACGCTGGGGAAGCCCCATCAGCTCCCAGGAGCTAACTATCTAAAGACAAGGAAAAACAGGGACTTACCCAGATAGCGGTCAGTCCTCACTCCTCAATACAAAGCCAAGACAACTGGCTGCAACTGCCGACCCAATGCAACGCAGGCCCAGGGACACTGACAAGGTAGAGAGGACCAGGACCTCTCGTGTCCTTGTGTTTGAAGATCAGGGACAATGACAAGTTAGAGAGTGGCCAGGACCCTCTTCGACCTCTAAAAACCCTGTGCCTGAATGTCAACCAAAGACAGCAGCCAAAGCAGTAAACTTGTACATGTCGTGGGCACAAGAATAGACCACAGGCTGGTTAGCCTTAATAATTCTATGGACAACCTGAGAGACCCGAGCCCGGGAACAGGGAAGAAGGGAAACCAGATCAACCCAAAGCGCATCCCTGGCCACCGAAGCCATGGCGTGCAAATAACGGAGGAGAGCTGCAACCAGACACAAGACATGATGCACCCCCGGCCTGACCAACCAAGGATCAACAACCCAAGGACCACTCCGGAAAGCAGCAGCCTCATTCTTCACCAGAAAAGAGGGAGACGGCTGCAACCGAACAAACCTACCACCAGGACCAAAAGAGCAGAAACCCTTGCGCCGGGGGAGAGCATGAAACTCCCCCGACCCGACCCCCAGAGGCCAATGCCAACAGGAAAAGAGCCTTGGAAAAACAATCTTGAACTGAAAGAGCCACTACAAACCGAGGAGGAGAGGAAACAGCACCCGGTCCAAGGACCAAGAGGACTCAGGCGACGCATGAGCAGGCCAGAGGTGAAACAACGTACGAGACAACTTGCGGAATGGAGCAGACATAACATTAATACCAAACGCAAGCTGGAGTGGCTCCGCCAGCGCCGCATGATAGGAGGCGACAGTATATGGCATAAGATGACGGTCCTGAAACAACAACGACAAGGACAAAACAACCATATCAGACAAAAGTACACCTACGCAGTATTAGGAAAAAAATGGAAGGACCGCCAGGACACCTCATACTGCCGCCAAGACAAGGCACGCAGATGGGAGACGAAGCCAAAATGAAGTCACTTGCGCCCCATACAAATGGTGATGTACTCAAGTCAGAAAGGCCAGACGCAAAGTCTCGAGAAGAGCAAACCAGCCTTGTAACAGGCATGACCAATATCCTGAAAGAGGCAAAGCTGTGGGAAGACCCTCAGGTTTGAACACCAAGCAAGCAGCGCCTAAAACCAAGGCTGGGCCGGTCACCAAGAGGCCAAGAGGACTACTCTTCCCAGGTAAGTCACCAAGCGAGCCAGGACTTGGAGCAACAGCTGAACGTGGGGGAATAGGTACAGGTAATCCCACCTCCCTCTAGTCCTGCCTGAAGGCATCCACCCAGACGGCCTAGCAGTTGGCGAAGAGCGCCACGTATACCGGGAGACGCCTCGACCACGCTGACGCAAAGGCCCAAACGTCCGGCTTAGCCAACTGAACGAGTTGGCGGCGACCATCCATTCTGTGGACAGGGGAATGAACCTGGACAGGCCATCTGACATGACATTGGGCACCCCCCTCCCCCCCCCCCAAACGTGAACTGCCAGGAGAGCCAAGCCCCAAAAACTCAGAACTTAGTCACCCGAAGTGACCAGCCCCAAAGAGCCAAAGACCACATTGAACCCTGGTTGATACCTGGTTGATGGGGTTCTTCTACTCCAAGCCCGGCCCGAGGCTAGGATTGACGTGTAATAGTTTGGTCCACCAGGCTGTTGCTTAGAGCGGCCCGCAGGCCCACATACCCCCACTGTTCAGGCAATGACCCACTGGGGAACAGTCCGAATGGAGCCAGACCCTCAATCCGCGAGAGACCCGAGTCCTCTGGAGCGAGATCCACACAGTCACGAACTCCCACACCGTGCTGCGAGCCCAATGGAGGGATGGAACCCATCGCCCCTGGCAGGCCTGGTGAGCACTGGTCACATATCCCCGCTAGAGACGACGTGTCCATGAACACATCGAGCGAGGGCTCAGGTCGGCGCCAAGGCACTGAACCCCGAAAAACCCAAAGAGGAAGCCAGCGATGTAGCAACCGATGCAAGGCCTCCGGAGGCCGAAACCAGCAGTCGCAAGAGAGGTGGAAGGGACGTCTATTAATGAATTTAATCAGTTCCTACACTGAGCTCGTAACGCGAAACGCTCGTCTTGCGAAAACAACACCACCACTGTCATCGGAGGCGTCCAAGAACCAGCGGGAATGCTAGGAAGCACCATGTAGTATGCTCGTTAATCAAGCGAAAGCTCGTAAATCAAGACATATTTTCTGCGAGTGGCTCGCTCATTACTCGAAATGCTCGTAACTGGAGTCGTGCGTCACTCGCGGTTCCACTGTATATAAATTCTACAAATTATACACTTTTGAATATTATTACAGCAAAAATCCAGAGAAGAAATGAATGTGAAACATCAAAATAATCGTGAAACATTATATTCGCTGCAACTGCTGCCCCATGGAATGGCGGGGCTGAGTGACCCTGAGCGCTCCATCATTCAGTGCCCATAATTTGCTCAACGTCCCAGCACCATCACAGCTAAAGTATGTCACATACAATATTTTTTTTTTTTTTTTTTTAGTTTCCTGTGATCAGTGACTGGATTTTAACAATATAAGAAGATAAAATAATCTTTTAGAAAGAATTTATTTTTGGCGCACCACAGGGGGGTGTCATTTTAATTCAGAGCATTGCAGTGGTTAAAATGCACCCAAATGCAGAACCTCAGTGAGGAGGTACCCTTGCACTACTCAGAGTGAGGCACTCTCCATTGGAGGCCAATCTCTATAGAACAAGTACCTGAACCTAGCGGGAATGTAACCCTGTCAGGGCAGGGGCAGCACCAGTAAGTATCTAGGGAAGAGTAGCCCTAAGCACATGCAGCTCCAGGTAAACAGTTACCAAAATTTCACTCAACAAGTGAGGCTTGTAAACATGCATATGAAAAGCAACTACAGTACTAAAGATTGGAATGGTACACAAGCATATAGGTCCCATCAGGCCAGAGTTCAAAAGATAGCTGACACACATTTTGAAATTTCTGGGACCTAAGGGTTTGTGACTCAGAGCAGTCAACTAATCTGACATCAAGTGAATGACTGAGGATTAACACCAGCAGCTGGCAGCACTGCAGCACCCATGCTAAATGACCTGTAAATTTGTAGACCTCATCCTGGAAACATTCTTCTATCAACATGTTAAACAAGTTACAAGGATGAGGGAAGGGGACGTTCCCTCCATGCTAGATTTGATATTTATCAGGAAGGAGGAAGAAATATTTGAAATTCAGTACCTTCCTTCCTTGGGTAAAAGTGACCATGTCTTTTTGGGAATAAAGTATGCAATGCATTATAATCTGGAAGAAAATAAGGTTGATGCAATTGAAAAACCTGACTTTAGGAGAGGACATTATGGCAACCTTAGAAATTTTTTTAGTGAGTATAATTGGACAGACTTGTTGCTAGGCAAGGAAGTGAATGAGATTTATGTCAAGTTTTGTGAAATATATGATAAAGGCACAAAAACATTTATACCAAAACAGAGATGCAGAACTAGGAAACAGGATTGGTTCAACAGAAATTGCAAGAGGGCCAGAGACCAAAAGGGACAAAAATGGAATCAATACAGGAAGAGGCCAAACCCCCAAACATACCAGCGATACAAAGATGCGAGAAACAGCTACACGGCAGTGAGGAGAGAGGCAGAAAGAAATTTTGAAAATGGG
>NC_091152.1:59004023-59009023 GCF_040958095.1 Procambarus clarkii | reverse complement strand
GGGACCATTCAGGCTTGTTTGCATTTGTGTTCCTCACGTGTGCCCCAAAGAATGAGGTGATTTGATAAAATGCTATGCCCAAGATTACCATCCGAGTGCCGGCGGGGAAGTGGTTCATATAGCCTCGGCTATCACTTCCTTATGTCCGGTCGTGATGGTCAAGTGGATTAAGGCGTCCCTGTACATACCAGTTGTGGGAGTATGGGTTCGAGTCACTTCTGGGGTGTGAGTTTTCAGTTGTATATAGTCCTGGGGACCATTCAGGCTTGTTTGCATTTGTGTTCCTCACGTGTGCCCCAAAGAATGAGGTGATTTGATAAAATGCTATGCCCAAGATTACCATCTGAGTGCCGGCGGGGAAGTGGTTCATATAGCCTCGGCTATCACTTCCTTATGTCCGGTCGTGATGGTCAAGTGGATTAAGGCGTCCCTGTACATACCAGTTGTGGGAGTATGGGTTCGAGTCACTTCTGGGATGTGAGTTTTCAGTTATATATAGTAGTTATACCTAGTAGCCAGAACGCACTTTTATGCCTACTATGCAAGGCCCGATTTGCCTCATAAGCCAAGTTTTCCTTAATTATTATATTTTCTCTAACTTTTTTCTTATGAAATAATAAAGCTGCCCATGTCATTATGTATGAGGTCAATTTTTTTTAATTGGAGTTAATATTAACGTAGATATATGACCGAACCTAACCAACCCTAACCTCTCTTAATAGATTAGGTTAGGTAGCCAAAAAAGTTAGGTTAGGTTAGGTTAGGTAGGTTAGGTAGTCGAAAAACAATTAATTCATGAAAACGTGGCTTATTAGGCAAATTGGGCCTTGCACAGTAGGCATAGAAGTGCGTTCTGGCTACTAGGTACGACATATATATAATTATACAGTATATATATATATATATATATATATATATATATATATATATATATATATATTTATATATATATATATTTATATATATATATATTTATATATATATATATATTTATATATATATATATATATTTATATATATATATATTTATATATATATATATATTTATATATATATATATATTTATATATTATATATATATATTTATATATATATATATTTATATATATATATATATTTATATATTATATATATTTATATATATATATATATTTATATATTATATATTATATATATATATATATATATATATATATATATATATATATATATATATATTTATATATATATATATATATAATATTATATATATATATTTATATATATATATATATATATATATATATATATATTTATATATATATATATATATATATATATATATTTTTTTTTTTTTTTTTTTTTTTTTTTTTTTTTTTTTTACTAAAAAAAAATAGGAAGGGAGTACCACCTCTAGCTGGAAGAAGGGGGACCCATAGCCTCGGAGGAAACCACGCATAACGCATTAGAGGGAATGTTTAGATCCCCTCCAATACAGTTTCTGTGTGCTTTTCTCCTACCACCCCCTTCCTTGAATATTTTTTGTGCTTTATTATGCATTTGATGGTTACAAGATATACATGGGTTGATACAAAAATAATAATGCAAAAAGGTGCTTAAAGGTTATGGATCTCTTGAAGAACACAACAATGGGAAACATTGATGAATGTCACAGACGGGTTCGATCATTGTTGCAAGTCAAACACTTCTTCGAATTCCTCTGAAGTTGGACTAGTGCCCAAGACGCAACAGGCATTTCCCCTCTGAATCGCAACACTGAGGCGCTGGAACAAGAAACTTTTTGCTCTCTGGTCTTTTGTAGCGCTGATCAATTTGTCCCCCAATTCCTTCAGGAACTTCAATGCACATTTTCCCCATGAACCGAGGGTCTCCGAGCCGATCGGAACAAAGCTGTAGCAGTGTGCTAGACCTCTGTATTTAATAATTTTCTGCGATTCCCTGAAAGAAGCAGCACCACCGCTTTCACGTGTGCTGTAGTGGAGGTAGGTACTGGCCAGTATGGCAGCGCACGTGTAGTCCCATACCACTTGCTTACCATCCTTCCAAGGTAGCAAGGTGACCCCATCAGGGCGCTTCTGAGGGTCGTTAGGTCTGGATAAGTGTGGTTCTCTTTGTGCCGGGCAGCGGGCTGTGGCGAGGCTCCTCTTGATGATGTCGTTGACTTCTTCATGTCTTGCAATTTTACCCTGTGATTTACGACATACCAGACCATGACGACCATATTGGTCTGCCATCGCAGTTCCGCAGATGCACCTATGTTCGGTGAGGATGGGGGCGGCAAGGCGAAGGGCAACTCCAATGCGGAGAGCGTCATGACTGAGGCGAGTTCCCAGGGCTGCATAGGGCACAGCAAATAAAAAATCCCCGGCGTGGGTGCTGTTACCGCTAGGAGGCGGGCTTTGTTTTCAGCATCAGCGTTGTCAATCATTGCTGTGACAGTCTTTTCCATTATGGGGCTATCCCAGTGGGCCTGCTTGTGGTCTTTTGGGACTTGTGGTCTGGGTTGAGGGTGTGCAATGGTGTCCCATTGTCTGGCTGCTTCGATGAACGTTTGATCATGAGTTCCCGCTGTCTCTCTATATTTATATATATATTTTATATATATATACATATATATATATATATATATATATTTTATATATATATATTTATATATATATATATATATATATATATATATATATATATATTTATATATATGTATATTTATATATATATATATATTATATATATATATTTATATATATATATATATTTATATATATATATATTTATATATATATATATATATATATATTTTATATATATATATTTATATATATATATATTTATATATATATATATATATTTATATATATATATATTTATATATATATATATATTTATATATATATATATTTATATATATATTATATATATTATATATATAATATATTTATATATATATATATATATATATATATATATATATATATATATATATATTTATATATATATAATATATATATATATTTATATATATATATATATATATATATATATAATATTTATATATATATATATATATATATATATATATATATATATATATATATTATATATATATATATATTTATATATATATATTTATATATATATATATATTTATATATGTCGTACCTAGTAGCCAGAACACACTTCTCAGCCTACTATGCAAGGCCCGATTTGCCTAATAAGCGAAGTTTTCCTGAATTAATATATTTTCTCTAATTTTTTTCTTATGAAATGATAAAGTTACCCATTTCATTATGTATGAAGTCAATTTTTTTTATTGGAGTTAAAATTAATGTAGATATATGACCGAACCTAACCAACCCTACCTAACCTAACCTAACCTATCTTTATAGGTTAGGTTAGGTAGCTGAAAAAGTTAGGTTAGGTTAGGTTAGGTAGTCGAAAAATAATTAATTCATGAAAACTTGGCTTATTGGGCAAATCGGGCCTTGCATAGTAGGCTGAGAAGTGCGTTCTGGCTACTAGGTACGACATATATATATATATATATATATATAATATATATATATATATATATATATATATATATATACAGTGGTACCTCGCATAACGATTGCCCCAAAAGACGAATATTTTGGGTAACGAACGGCCCGATCGACGTCAAATCGTCCCGTATGACGAACGCTGGTTTGAGTAACGTCAACACCACATGGTGGGGTCGCGCTGCTTCTTGCACATTCTTAGACGCCTCCGACGATGCACATAAATTATGTTGTTCTTGTTTAAAGATGCTAATGATGCCGAGATATAAAAGGGTGACTGCTGAGATGTTGCAAAGCATTGACGTTTTTGTAGGAAAAAAGAAATGAAATGTCTGATATACAACAAATGTCAAAAAAGTTCGTTCGGTGTTCGGCAGGTAGGCTGCTCCATTATAACAATCTTTCTTTGTTTCAAATGTGTTCCATTTGTTTTTTATTTGTCATTTGCGTCTCAATAATGGAGAAGCCTACCTTACATACACTGAATAAACCATTATGACATTTTCCTTTCTTCAAATGTGTTCAATATTTATTTTTCATTTGTCTTATAGCAAAAGGTTCGTTCGGTGGTCGGCAGGTAGGCTGCTCCATGTTTCTTACATACAAAAAACGTAAATAATAAAAAAATGAAGAATTTGAAAACCAGTACAAATGTCAAAAACGTTCGTTCGGTGGTCTACAGGTCGGCTGCTCCATGTTTGTTAAAAAAAATAAAAACGAAAAATAAAAGAACTGTTGAAACAATTTGAAAAATGGATAAATGTCATAAAGGTTCGTTCAGTGTTTGTCGGGTAGGCTGCTCCATTATTGAGACGTAAGTGACAAATACAAAACAAATGGAACACATTTGAAACAAAGAAAGATTGTCATAATGGAGCAGCCTACCCAACAAACACTGAACGAACCTTTTGCCATAACGAATATGAAAGACAAGGGCTGCTGGCTGGGTTAGTACTGCGTGAGCAACCATTTGTGGCACACGTGCCTCTGGCTCTCAAACACCTGTCCCACACGGTGTTGAAAGACTGTGCTCAGTCGGTGCAATTCAGACCCTTTTGTTTGAAGAACATAAGGGTCATAACATTGGTGAAGCTAGGCGCAATAAGGGCTTAACACAACGGTCGGATGCCAGTGATACAGCACCTATGAGGATGATACAGCGAGCGTATCCAGGTGTAGCTCTGAGCCCCACCCTTGCCATTTCTAATGTATATAGATGATACATAGATGAATTGTTTTCTGCGTTCAGTGATGATGCATCTGATACAAGTAGCATAGATTAACAGTGTTAGCGGCTTCCATGGTGGTGGTGTTCATTGATATTTTCAAGAATACCTGAATCTTTTCCTGACTGATGGGCACTCTTTGAGGCTAGCTGAATCTCTTCCTGACTGATGGACACTCTTTGAGGCTAGCTGAATCTCTTCCTGTGTGGGACCTTACAAAGCGATCTTTTCAAGACTA
>NC_091152.1:58988830-59003523 GCF_040958095.1 Procambarus clarkii | reverse complement strand
AGAAATGCAAAGTGCCGGTAGCACAGGCACTCGGTATAGTGTGGAGGAAGAGCTTGGACACAGGGGAGATACCAGATGCACTTAAAGTAGCAGACACAGACTCCCTCTACACAAGGGAGGAGCAAAGCACTGGCAAAGATTATAGACCAGTTGCACTAACGTTGCACATAATAAAAGTATTTGAGAGAGTGATTAGGAGTCAGGTCACCAATTTCATGGAGACCAATGACCTTTACAACCCCGGCCAACATGGATTTCGAGTGGGAAGATCGTGCCTCTCACAGCTACTTGATCACTACGACAAAGTCCCTGAGGCATTAGAAGAAAAACAGAATGCTGATGTGATATACACGGACTTTGCAAAGGCTTTCGATAAATGTGACCATGGCGTGATAACACACAAAATGAAGTCAATGGGAATAACCGTAAAGTAGGATGCTGGATACTCAGTTTTCTGTCAAACAGGACTCGGCGAGTAACAGTCACCATATAAAATCTAGTCCAAACGCAGTTAAAAGCTCTGTACCGCAGGGTACAGTTCTTGCACCGGTGCTTTTCCTTATTCATATATCAGATATAGACAAAAATACAACTCACAGCTTCGTATCATCCTTTGCAGATGACACAAAAATCAGTATGAAAATTACCTCGGCTGAAAACATTGAAAAACTTCAAGCTGATATTAATAAAGTTTTTGACTGGGCATCAGAAAATAACATTATGTTTAACAGTGATAAATTCCAGGTACTCAGATACGTAAAAATGAGGACCTTAAACATAATACAGGGTACAAAACACAATCGAATCTGCCCCTAATAGGAAAACGGCATGTCAAGGATTTGGGAATAATGATGTCTGACGACCTAACGTTCAGGGAGCATAACCAAGCAAATATTGCATCAGCCAGAAAAATGATCGGATGGATTACGAGAACTTTAAAATCCAGGGACCCCATCACAATGGTTGTACTCTTCAAGTCACTTGTGTTGTCCCATCTTGAATACTGCTCAGTACTCACTTCCCCCTTCAGAGCAGGAGAGATTGCTGAAATAGAGTGAATTCAGAGAACATATACAGCATGCATAGATGCGATAAAGCACCTAAATTATTGGGATCATCTCAAAGCCCTCCAAATGTACTCACTAGAAAGGAGACGAGAGGGATATCAAATAATATACACGTGGAAGATACTGGAGGGCCAAGTACCAAATCTACACAGTAAAATAACAACGTACTGGAGTGAACGATATGGAAGAAAATGCAGAATAGAACCAGTTTAGAGCAGGCGTGCCATAGGCACAATCAGAGAACACTGTATAAACATCAGAGGTCCACGGTTGTTTAACACCCTCCCAGCGAGCATAAGAAATATTGCCGGAACAACCGTGGACATCTTCAAGAGGAAACTAGATTGTTTCCTGCAAAGAGTACCGGACCAACCAGGCTGTGGTGGGTATGTGGGCCTGTGGGCCGCTGCAAGCAACAGCCTGGTGGACCAAACTCTCACAAGTTGAGCCTGGCCTCGGCCGGGCTTGGGGAGAAGAACAACTCCCAGAACCCCATCAACCTCACAAGTCAGGTAGGTCAGTCTTAGTGTTTTTCCTGCCCGAAACGCTTTGCGTAATAGTGGCTTTAGGCATTGTATGTACTAGCTCTATCTATAAATCCATCATCGTTTTGTATCTCACCTTGTATGTATGTCTTTACCTGAATAAATATGTGTATTTGTATTTGCATAATATAGTGTATAGGATTGATACGCAAAAACAAATAGAATGTATTAGGAACTGTGCGCAAAAAATTAACAAAAATATATTCGCGGCAGCGCGCGCATCCTGCCCCGGGCGCGTACGCCACGGGCGAACAGGTAATGATGACATCACGTGCCAACTTATGGACCCCATAGCAGCCAAAGTAAGTACAAATTTGAGTTTCAGTTACTATAACCATACTCAGGGAAGGGTTTTTGACACTTTCAAAACTTTTTCCAGATAATTTATTTCCTGCACACTGGGGGGGGGGGGGGTGCCATATTTGGAAGCTGTGCAGTTGAGGGGTTAAGATCCATAGGACACTAGTTCTTGGTATCAATATTAGGGGGTGGTTAGTTCCAAATATGCCAAAAATTGCAATAAATGAAAACTAGTTAAATTTCAATCAAACTTTTTTGACAAGTTGTATATGAAAAGGGTTTCATCTGGTCCAAGTCTCAGCATTGTAGCGTAAATAGGAAGGGAGAAAAAATATTTAATGTAAAAAATTTTCCAAAATGGTCAAAACGATTATCAAACAAAAGTGTCAACTGAAATCATGTCTATGACTCTCAGCTATCACAATAGCATATATTAAAAACAAATTATAATTAGTTTTATTAAAAAAAAATTAACATTTTTTTTCTCATTTGTTTATCGGGCGATTTGCATGAAACTTATTCACCTGACTGCACGTAAGCCTATCTTAAGGGTGCCAATTTTGGATGAATTGGTTGATGTCAACCTCAGCCACAAATGGCAGTACCTTAGACTTTAATATTTTAAAGATTTATTCTTCAAGTAACATAAACCAGTCGGGACTCTCATTTTTATTCAATTTACATGAAACTTACACCTTATATGTAAAGTTTAGTCTCTAAAATCTGAAGGAAGCATTTTTTCCTAGTTCATTTATTGATTTTATAAATAGCAATAAACATGATATATTTGCATAATATTTGGGGGGGAACTTTGACTATTTGTATTAGGAAAATTAAAGATGTTTTGGAAAACCTTTTCTACAGATCCTTTATTATATGTTTAATGTGTCAGAAAAGTGTCATAGTATGATTATATCTGAAAAGGTGAAAGGTTTCAACTCATTTGAAATTGTGTAATATTCGTTGAAAAAAACAAAAAAAATTAAATCTCCCTTTCTATTTAGGCTGTAGTACTGAAACTTGGAACAATTGCAGCCCTTTTCATATATAACTAGTCAAAAAATATTGGTCGATATTGAACAACTTTTAAAAGAACTATCTAACGGCCCCATAATCCACTTGCTCATTTTTGTTTCCCACTCTCATAAAGTGGTGGTCCTTCATAGCTATTGAAGTTTTCATTATTTAATTCAAATATTGGAGTCAGATTTTCCCACAGGGAAAATGTGTTCATACACAACACATTATGGATGGAGGGGGATGATACATGCCACATTATGATGGAGAGGGATGATACATGCTACATTATGATGGAGGGGATGATACATGCCACATTATGATGGAGAGGGATGATACATGCTACATTATGATGGAGGGGATGATACACATTATGATGGAGGGGATGATACATGCCACATTATGATGGAGAGGGATGATACATGCCACATTATGATGGAGAGGGATGATACATGCCACATTATGATGGAGAGGGATGATACATGCTACATTATGATGGAGGGGATGATACACATTATGATGGAGGGGATGATACATGCCACATTATGATGGAGAGGGATGATACATGCTACATTATGATGGAGAGGGATGATACATGCCACATTATGATGGAGGGGATGATACATGCTACATTATGATGGAGGGGATGATACACGCTACATTATGATGGAGGGTATGATACACAACACATTATGATGGAGGGGGGATGATACATGCCACATTATGATGGTGGGAATGATACACACCACATTATGATGGAGGGGGATGACACTCACCACATTATGATGGAGGGAATGATACTCACCACATTATGATGGAGGGAATGATACACACCACATTATGATGGAGGGGATGATATGATACCACATTATGATGGAGGAATGATACACACAACATTATGATGGTGGGAATGATACACACCACATTATGATGGAGGGGGATGATACTCACCACATTATGATGGAGGGAATGATACACACCACATTATGATGGAGGGAATGATACACACCACATTATGATGGAGGGGATGATATGATACCACATTATGATGGAGGGGATGATACACACATTATGATGGAGGGGGATGATACACACCACATTATGATGGTGGGAATGATAAACACACACATTATGATGGAGGGGATGATACTCACCACATTATGATGGAGGGGATGATACACACCACATTATGATGGAGGGAATGATACACACCACATTATGATGGAGGGGGATGATACTCACCACATTATGATGGAGGGGATGATATGATACCACATTATGATGGAGGGGATGATACACACATTATGATGGAGGGGGATGATACACACCACATTATGATGGTGGGAATGATACACACCACATTATGATGGAGGGAATGATACACACCACATTATGATGGTGGGAATGATACACACCACATTATGATGGAGGGGGATGATACTCACCACATTATGATGGAGGGAATGATACACACCACATTATGATGGTGGGAATGATACACACCACATTATGATGGAGGGAATGATACTCACCACATTATGATGGAGGGAATGATACACACCACATTATGATGGAGGGGGATGATACTCACCACATTATGATGGAGGGAATGATACACACCACATTATGATAGAGGGGGATGATACTCACCACATTATGATGGAGGGAATGATACTCACCACATTATGATAGAGGGGGATGATACTCACCACATTATGATGGAGGGAATGATACACACCACATTATGATGGAGGGAATGATACACACCACATTATGATGGAGGGGATGATACACACCACATTATGATGGAGGGGGATGATACACAACACATTATGATGGAGGGAATGATACTCACCACATTATGATGGAGGGAATGATACTCAACCACATTATGATGGAGGGAATGATACACACCACATTATGATGGAGGGGATGATACTCACCACATTATGATGGAGGGGGATGATACACAACACATTATGATGGAGGGAATGATACACACCACATTATGATGGAGGGGATGATACTCACCACATTATGATGGAGGGGGATGATACACACCACATTATGATGGAGGGAATGATACTCACCACATTATGATGGAGGGAATGATACTCACCACATTATGATGGAGGGAATGATACACACCACATTATGATGGAGGGGATGATACTCACCACATTATGATGGAGGGGGATGATACACACCACATTATGATGGAGGGGGATGATACTCACCACATTATGATGGTGGGAATGATACACACCACATTATGATGGAGGGAATGATACTCACCACATTATGATGGAGGGGATGATACTCACCACATTATGTTGGAGGGGGATGATACTCACCACATTATGATGGAGGGGATGATACTCACCACATTATGATGGAGGGGGATGATACTCACCACATTATGATGGTGGGAATGATACACACCACATTATGATGGAGGGGATGATACTCACCACAATTATGATGGAGGGGGATGATACACACCACATTATAATGGAGGGGGATGATACTCACCACATTAATGATGGTGGGAATGATACACACCACATTATGATGGAGGGAATGATACTCACCACATTATGATGGAGGGGATGATACTCACCACATTATGTTGGAGGGGGATGATACTCACCACATTATGATGGAGGGGGATGATACACAACACATTATGATGGGGGGAATGATACACACCACATTATGATGGAGGGAATGATACACACCACATTATGATGGAGGGAATGATACTCACCACATTATGATGGAGGGGAGATACACACCACATTATGATGGAGGGGATGATACACACCACATTATGATGGAGGGGATGATACACCCACATTATGATGGAGGGGATGATACACACCACATTATGATGGAGGGAATGATACACACCACATTATGATGGAGGGAATGATACACACCACATTATGATGGAAGGGAATGATACACACCACATTATGATGGAGGGAATGATACACACCACATTATGATGGAGGGGGATGATACTCACCCACATTATGATGGTGGGAATGATACTCACCACATTATGATGGAGGGGATGATACACCACATTATGATGGTGGGAATGATACACACCACATTATGATTGGAGGGAATGATACACACCACATTATGATGGAGGGAATGATATGATACCACATTATGATGGAGGGGATGATACACACCACATTATGATGGAGGGAATGATACACACCACATTATGATGGAGGGGATGATATGATACCACATTATGATGGAGGGAATGATACATACCACATTATGATGGAGGGAATGATACATACCACATTATGATGGAGGGAATGATACATACCACATTATGATGGAGGGAATGATACATACCACATTATGATGGAGGGGATGATATGATACCATATTATGATGGAGGGGGATGATACACACCACATTATGATGGAGGGGATGATACACACCACATTATGATGGAGGGGGATGATACACACCACATTATGATGGAGGGAATGATACACACCACATATGATAGAGGGGATGATATACCATATTATGATGGAGGGGGATGATACACACCACATTATGATGGAGGGGATGATACACACCACATTATGATGGAGGGGATGATACACACCACATTATGATGGAGGGGGATGATACACACCACATTATGATGGAGGGAATGATACTCACCACATTATGATGAGGGGATGATACACACCACATTATGATGGAGGGGGATGATACACACCACATTATGATGGAGGGAATGATACACACCACATTATGATAGAGGGGATGATATACCATATTATGATGGAGGGGGATGATACACACCACATTATGATGGAGGGGATGATACACACCACATTATGATGGAGGGGATTGATACACACCACATTATGATGGAGGGGGATGATACACACCACATTATGATGGAGGGGATGATACACACCACATTATGATGGAGGGGATGATACACACCACATTATGATGGAGGGGGATGATACTCACCACATTATGATGGAGGGAATGATACATACCACATTATGATGGAGGGAATGATACATACCACATTATGATGGAGGGTATGATATGATACCATATTATGATGGAGGGGGATGATACACACCACATTATGATGGAGGGGATGATACACACCACATTATGATGGAGGGTATGATACACACCACATTATGATGGAGGGGGATGATACACACCACATTATGATGGAGGGGGATGATACACACCACATTATGATGGAGGGGATGATACACACCACATTATGATGGAGGGGGATGATGCATGCTACATTATGATGGAGGGAAATGATACACACCACATTATGATGGAGGGGGATGATGCATGCTACATTATGATGGAGGGAATGATACACACCACATTATGATGGAGGGGGATGATACTCACCACATTATGATGGAGGGAATGATACACACCACATTATGATGGAGGGGGATGATACTCACCACATTATGATGGAGGGGATGATACACACCACATTATGATGGAGGGGGATGATACTCACCACATTATGGTCATTGCCGTCTTGCCTAGCACAGTCCAGCAGCCACTTACAGAGCATCATCCGTCTTGCTTGCCTCATCTCATCCTGTCAACACAAAGAATACAAATTTATAATGACACATCTATATTACATTAATTTGGAACAAAATTAGAATAAATTAGTAGTACAATGGGGCCTTGACTTACGATGCTAATTCGTTCCCAGAGATGGATCGTAAGTCGAAGCAATTTTTCCCACAAAAAATAAAGGGAATTGAATTAATCCGTTCCCCCACCCTCCAAAATATTAACGTACAAATACATTTTATCCTGAATACAATGTTTTTTTCTAACTACAATACAGTACCTAAGTTATCTTACCTTTATGGAGGGCTCTTGATGGCGTATAGAAGATGGTGATGAGAGGGGGGAAGGAAAGTTCTTACTGTCTGGAAGGGGAGTTCCCTACCATTATCACAACAGGCAGTGATGTTTTCTCTGGGGTACTCTCTCTCTCTCCTACGTTTTGCCTGAATACCACTAGGACCTGGTTGTGGTTCAGTGCTTGTTTGTCTCACTACAAATTTGTCAAGACATTTGTTTTTCCCTTTGTTTAACATTTGTCTGTAATGATGCATTACTTTAGCACCCATAATGTCCTTTTTCTTAGCCAGTATGGTGGATATCGTTGACTGAGATTTCTTGTACTGCCTAGCCAGTCCAACAACCCGCACACCATCTTCATATTTACGAATGATCTCTTGTTTCTGCTCTATGGTCATCCTTACATGGGATCTCATATGTTGAGCCTTACCACTGACTTTCCTGGGACTCATGGCGTGATATATAATAATCACTTTAATGTTCAAAATGCAAACAAATCACTACAAAAGCGAAATTTCTTATAGGCGCGATCGTCACTAAGCAGGCAGCTGTAGTAAACTGAGGCAGGTCGGCGGCGTGACTGGGAACACGAGCTCGGTCGACCCGAACGTGTACCAACAAATATTTTAAGTCGACAACACCATTGGATGTCGAGTCGCATTTTCCGATGAAATTTACATTGTAATTCGAAATTATCGTAAGTAGGGGCAATCGTTAGTCGAGGTGCCACTGTATACTGGTATACATACTCGGGTTATAAATCTAGTTAAGAAATTACTAAAAGTAATTGATAATTATCCATACTTGTCTTGACCATGTATTTTTATCATGCTTAGTATTTTGTTTCTAACTTATAAATTTAAATGAAAATAAATCAATTGAACTTAGTGGAACTATTCATATAAATCTGGAACAAATCCCTAGTGCACTGTTCTAACTTATGGGTTATTGTCAATTTTTAAACACTAAAATTATACCTTTTGTGGCCCAGATAATTATGTAATGTGTAATGATTTGACCTAAGGATCACATTATTTGGCATCACCATTGTGAAAAGTTCTTCCCAATGTTTTAAGAAATTGATTTTTTTACAATTTTGTTTTAATAATAAATCCGGGTGGCGGCACCCCACAACCCGAACCAGTATCAGTGAATGAAGGACATGACCGCATCTAGCCTGATTGCTTTCTAACAATTGGATTTATTGTAAAACAATCTGAAAAATATGCACATAAAACCAGCATTGAATGTAATGAAACTCCATTTTCTGGGCGAGTCCCAGAGGCTCCCCGGAGCTATCCAGGCTGAATGGGTATGTATAACTTTCTGGCATCCGTCAATGTGCACGGAGTTCTTGCCTACAGAGGACCATGAACCAGAACCTGGCCCCCTCAAGAGGGGCATGAGGAACAATGGCCTATAGAAAACCCCGTATGGTTGGGAGCATTCTATGTGTGTCATCGAACGGATCTGGCACCCAGAAAGGTAAGTGCCCCAAAACAAACCCCCTATTCTGGTGAAACTATTGCTACCAAAAGCCAAACGAGTGTACAGAACTCCACAAACAAATATTAGCAAATGAACATGACATGTCGCCACCCCGCTGCCTGTGCAAACCCCTCCCCCCCCCCTGAGAGGGGGAAAGGAGGAGCCCAAGACCCACCATGCCGGCAATCCAAACCTTCAGTTCTTAGGTTGGATGTCAAAATACACAAATACCCCACCGACCGGAGCGCAGGAGGTATGCCAGTGAGACTCCGGGACTCGCTCAGAAAATGGCGTTTAATTACGTTCAACGCTGGGGAAGCCCCATCAGCTCCCAGGAGCTAACTATCTAAAGACAAGGAAAACAGGGACTTACCCAGATAGCGGTCAGTCCTCACTCCTCAATACAAAGCCAAGACAACTGGCTGCAACTGCCGACCCAATGCAACGCAGGCCCAGGGACACTGACAAGGTAGAGAGGACCAGGACCTCTCGTGTCCTTGTGTTTGAAGATCAGGGACAATGACAAGTTAGAGAGTGGCCAGGACCCTCTTCGACCTCTAAAAAACCCTGTGCCTGAATGTCAACCAAAGACAGCAGCCAAAGCAGTAAACTTGTACATGTCGTGGGCACAAGAATAGACCACAGGCTGGTTAGCCTTAATAATTCTATGGACAACCTGAGAGACCCGAGCCCGGGAACAGGGAAGAAGGGAAACCAGATCAACCCAAAGCGCATCCCTGGCCACCGAAGCCATGGCGTGCAAATAACGGAGGAGAGCTGCAACCAGACACAAGACATGATGCACCCCCGGCCTGACCAACCAAGGATCAACAACCCAAGGACCACTCCGGAAAGCAGCAGCCTCATTCTTCACCAGAAAAGAGGGAGACGGCTGCAACCGAACAAACCTACCACCAGGACCAAAAGAGCAGAAACCCTTGCGCCGGGGGAGAGCATGAAACTCCCCGACCCGACCCCAGAGGCCAATGCCAACAGGAAAAGAGCCTTGGAAAAACAATCTTGAACTGAAAGAGCCACTACAAACCGAGGAGGAGAGGAAACAGCACCCGGTCCAAGGACCAAGAGGACTCAGGCGACGCATGAGCAGGCCAGAGGTGAAACAACGTACGAGACAACTTGCGGAATGGAGCAGACATAACATTAATACCAAACGCAAGCTGGAGTGGCTCCGCCAGCGCCGCATGATAGGAGGCGACAGTATATGGCATAAGATGACGGTCCTGAAACAACAACGACAAGGACAAAACAACCATATCAGACAAAAGTACACCTACGCAGTATTAGGAAAAAAATGGAAGGACCGCCAGGACACCTCATACTGCCGCCAAGACAAGGCACGCAGATGGGAGACGAAGCCAAAATGAAGTCACTTGCGCCCCATACAAATGGTGATGTACTCAAGTCAGAAAGGCCAGACGCAAAGTCTCGAGAAGAGCAAACCAGCCTTGTAACAGGCATGACCAATATCCTGAAAGAGGCAAAGCTGTGGGAAGACCCTCAGGTTTGAACACCAAGCAAGCAGCGCCTAAAACCAAGGCTGGGCCGGTCACCAAGAGGCCAAGAGGACTACTCTTCCCAGGTAAGTCACCAAGCGAGCCAGGACTTGGAGCAACAGCTGAACGTGGGGGAATAGGTACAGGTAATCCCACCTCCCTCTAGTCCTGCCTGAAGGCATCCACCCAGACGGCCTAGCAGTTGGCGAAGAGCGCCACGTATACCGGGAGACGCCTCGACCACGCTGACGCAAAGGCCCAAACGTCCGGCTTAGCCAACTGAACGAGTTGGCGGCGACCATCCATTCTGTGGACAGGGGAATGAACCTGGACAGGCCATCTGACATGACATTGGGCACCCCCCTCCCCCCCCCCCAAACGTGAACTGCCAGGAGAGCCAAGCCCCAAAAACTCAGAACTTAGTCACCCGAAGTGACCAGCCCCAAAGAGCCAAAGACCACATTGAACCCTGGTTGATACCTGGTTGATGGGGTTCTTCTACTCCAAGCCCGGCCCGAGGCTAGGATTGACGTGTAATAGTTTGGTCCACCAGGCTGTTGCTTAGAGCGGCCCGCAGGCCCACATACCCCCACTGTTCAGGCAATGACCCACTGGGGAACAGTCCGAATGGAGCCAGACCCTCAATCCGCGAGAGACCCGAGTCCTCTGGAGCGAGATCCACACAGTCACGAACTCCCACACCGTGCTGCGAGCCCAATGGAGGGATGGAACCCATCGCCCCTGGCAGGCCTGGTGAGCACTGGTCACATATCCCCGCTAGAGACGACGTGTCCATGAACACATCGAGCGAGGGCTCAGGTCGGCGCCAAGGCACTGAACCCCGAAAAACCCAAAGAGGAAGCCAGCGATGTAGCAACCGATGCAAGGCCTCCGGAGGCCGAAACCAGCAGTCGCAAGAGAGGTGGAAGGGACGTCTATTAATGAATTTAATCAGTTTCCTACACTGAGCTCGTAACGCGAAACGCTCGTCTTGCGAAAACAACACCACCACTGTCATCGGAGGCGTCCAAGAACCAGCGGGAATGCTAGGAAGCACCATGTAGTATGCTCGTTAATCAAGCGAAAGCTCGTAAATCAAGACATATTTTCTGCGAGTGGCTCGCTCATTACTCGAAATGCTCGTAACTGGAGTCGTGCGTCACTCGCGGTTCCACTGTATATAAATTCTACAAATTATACACTTTTGAATATTATTACAGCAAAAATCCAGAGAAGAAATGAATGTGAAACATCAAAATAATCGTGAAACATTATATTCGCTGCAACTGCTGCCCCATGGAATGGCGGGGCTGAGTGACCCTGAGCGCTCCATCATTCAGTGCCCATAATTTGCTCAACGTCCCAGCACCATCACAGCTAAAGTATGTCACATACAATATTTTTTTTTTTTTTTTTTTAGTTTCCTGTGATCAGTGACTGGATTTTAACAATATAAGAAGATAAAATAATCTTTAGAAAGAATTATTTTTGGCGCACCACAGGGGGTGTCATTTTAATTCAGAGCATTGCAGTGGTTAAAATGCACCCAAATGCAGAACCTCAGTGAGGAGGTACCCTTGCACTACTCAGAGTGAGGCACTCTCCATTGGAGGCCAATCTCTATAGAACAAGTACCTGAACCTAGCGGGAATGTAACCCTGTCAGGGCAGGGGCAGCACCAGTAAGTATCTAGGGAAGAGTAGCCCTAAGCACATGCAGCTCCAGGTAAACAGTTACCAAAATTTCACTCAACAAGTGAGGCTTGTAAACATGCATATGAAAAGCAACTACAGTACTAAAGATTGGAATGGTACACAAGCATATAGGTCCCATCAGGCCAGAGTTCAAAAGATAGCTGACACACATTTTGAAATTTCTGGGACCTAAGGGTTTGTGACTCAGAGCAGTCAACTAATCTGACATCAAGTGAATGACTGAGGATTAACACCAGCAGCTGGCAGCACTGCAGGCACCCATGCTAAATGACCTGTAAATTGTAGACCTCATCCTGGAAACATTCTTCTATCAACATGTTAAACAAGTTACAAGGATGAGGGAAGGGGACGTTCCCTCCATGCTAGATTTGATATTTATCAGGAAGGAGGAAGAAATATTTGAAATTCAGTACCTTCCTTCCTTGGGTAAAAGTGACCATGTCTTTTTGGGAATAAAGTATGCAATGCATTATAATCTGGAAGAAAATAAGGTTGATGCAATTGAAAACCTGACTTTAGGAGAGGACATTATGGCAACCTTAGAAATTTTTTTAGTGAGTATAATTGGACAGACTTGTGCTAGGCAAGGAAGTGAATGAGATTTATGTCAAGTTTTGTGAAATATATGATAAAGGCACAAAAACATTTATACCAAAACAGAGATGCAGAACTAGGAAACAGGATTGGTTCAACAGAAATTGCAAGAGGGCCAGAGACCAAAAGGGACAAAAATGGAATCAATACAGGAAGAGCCAAACCCCCAAACATACCAGCGATACAAAGATGCGAGAAACAGCTACACGGCAGTGAGGAGAGAGGCAGAAAGAAATTTGAAAATGGGATTGCAGACATGTATGTAAAACAGAACCAGGTCTATTCTATAAATTCATAAACAACAAATTGCAGGTAAAGGATAATATTCAGAGGTTGAAAATGGGAAATAGATTCACAGAAATGAAAAGGAAAATGTGTGAAATATTAAAACGAAAAGTTCCAAAGTGTGTTTGTACAAAATGAAATCTTCAGGGAACCAGACAATAAGAATTCCAGAGAACAACATAGAGCACATAGAGGTGTCTAGAGACGAAGTGGAAAAAATGCTCAAGGAGCTAAATAAGAACAAAGCAGTTGGTCCAGATGGAGTTTCACCATGGGTTCTGAGAGAATGTGCACCTGAGCTCAGCATTCCACTTCAACTGATTGTTCAGGCACCCCTGTTTACAGGAGTTGTAGCTGATGTGTGGAAACAGGCTAACATAGTTCCAATCTACAAAAGTGGAAGCAGGGAAGACCACCTTAATTATAGACCTCTATCAATGACAAGTGTAATAGTCAAAATAATTAAAACTAAATGGGTAGAACACCTGGAGAGAAATGATATAATATCAGACAGACAGTATGGTTTTCGATCTGGAAGATCCTGTGTATCGAATTTACTCAGTTTCTATGATCGAGCAACAGATATACTACAGGAAAGAGATGGTTGGGTTGACTGCATCTATCTGGACCTAAAATAGGCTTTCGACAGAGTTCCACATAAGAAGTTGTTCTGGAAACTGGAAAATATTGGAGGGGTGACAGGTAAGCTTCTAACATGGATGAAAATCTTCTGACATAGAAAAATGAGGGCAGTGATCAGAGGCAATGTATCGGACTGAAAAAATGTCACAAGTGGAGAACCACAGGGTTCAGTTCTTGCACCAGTGATTATTGTCTACATATGATCTACCAGTTGGTATACAGAATTATATGAACATGTTTGCTGATGATGCATAAGATAATAGGAAGGATAAGAAACTTAGATGATTGTCATGCCCTTCAAGATGACCTGGACAAAAATAAGTATATGGAGCACCACTTGGCAAATGGAATTTAATGTTAATAAATGCCATGTTATGGAATGTGGAATAGGAGATCATAGACCCCACACAACCTATATATTATGTGAGAAATCTTTAAAGAATTCTGATAAAGAAAGATCTAGGGGTGGTTCTAGATAGAAAACTATCACCTGAGGACCACAAAGAATATTGTGCGAGGAGCCTATGCCACGCTTTCTAACTTCAGAATTGCTTTTAAATACATGGATGGCAATATACTAAAGAAATTGTTCACGACTTTTGTTAGGCCAAG